>NW_006922148.1:344717-348766 GCF_000298275.1 Orycteropus afer afer | reverse complement strand
CTGAAAGTACCATGGACTGCCAAAACAATTAACAGATCTGTCCTGGAGGAAGTGCAGCCGAGATGCTCCTTGGAACGGAGGATGGCTAGACTTCATCTCACCTACTTTGGTCATGTTGTCAGAGAGGACCATTCCCTGGAGAAGGATGTATGCTTGGTAAGGTAGAGGGTTGACGAAGGAGGGGAAGGCCTTCAACAAGATGGATTGACATGGGGGCTGCAACACTGGGCTCAAGTATAGCAAGGAGCATGGAGCTGGCGTGGGATCAGGCTGTGTTTCATTCTGCTGTGCATGGGGTCACTATGAGTCAGAAATGACTCGATGGCACCTAACAACAACAACAACAATTTATGGCATGGGGGCTCTGGTGGCATAGTGCCTAAGACATTTCACTGCTAACCAGAAGGCTGGTGGTTCAAACCCACCAGCCACTCCTTGGAAGGAGTCTACTTCAGATAGAGATACCATCTCAGAAACAGAAGGAGAGGTCACTATGAGTCGAAATTGACTTGATGGCAGTGAGTTTGGTTAAGTGAGAATTTGTGGCATAAATAGACTATGAAGCAAACCCAAAATGCACAAACAGCAGAAGATAAACTAGATGATTGAGACGTTCAAAAATTAAATTTTTATGTTCTTCAAAAGACTTCTCCATGAGAGTAAAAAGAGAACTTATAGATTGGGAAAAAATATCTGGCAACAACATTCCTGACAAGGGACTTATATCTAAAATTTATAGAAAACCCTAACACTTCAACAACAAAAAAGACAAACAACCAATTTAAAAATAGGCAGAATACATGAATAGACACTTCACCAAAGAAGATATTCAGATAGCCAACAAATACATGAAGAAATGTTTATGATCAATAGTCATTAGAGAGATACCAATCAAAACAACAATGAGATACCATCTTATCTTAGCTCTAATAGCAAAGATTAACAAGACAGAAGATAGCAAATGTTAGCAAGGATGTAGAGAGAATGGGACTCTCATATACTGCTTGTGGGACTGTAAAATGATACAATCACTGTGGAAATCAGTATGGCAATTCTTTAAAAAGTTGTAATTAGAAATACCATTTTATCAAGCTATCCCATTACTAGGTATACAATCCTAAAGAAGTGAAAGCCAAGACAAGTGCAGATACATGCTTACTCATGTTCACTGCAGCACTATGCACAATAGCAAAGAGGTGGAAACAACCTACGTGCCCATAAACAGAAGAATGTATCAAATTATGATACATACACACAATGGAATACTATGCAACACTAAAGAATAATGTAGGATTTGTGAAACATCACATAACATGGATGAACTTGGAGGACATTATGTTGAGTGAAATGAGTCAATCACTGAAGCACAAATATTGTATTAGTTCACTATCGTAAAAAGTTGAAGAAAGGTTTATATGGAAGGTAACATTCTTTGTTGGTTACCAGGGATGGGAGGGGAGGAGAGGGAACATGACTAGATAGGTAGAGACAAGTATTGATTTGGGTGAAGAGAAGGGCAATGGACCCAAAGTGAGTGGTCAACACTGGTGTCACTGGGGAAGAAGACATAGAGATGTACACAGGAGGTATAGACAACAAAGATGAACCCTTTTGTATGTATAGTGTTGTCAGTGATGGCAAGCATTGATTTGTGGGTGGGTAGATGGGTGGATAGGCTGAATAGTCAGGTTTGTCTAGGCAGGGGAAAGTGTGCCCATGACCATATATAGGGTTAGCAGACAAAGTTTCTACATGCATATTTGTATGTGCTGTAAGAATGTCCTGGTATACAGTAAGGCTGTGTTCTGGTTACCTCTGACAAGAAAATACCACAAATGGGATGGCCTTAACAAACAGGAGTTTGTTCTCTTACAGTTTGGAGGCTTTAAGTTCAAGTTCAAAGTGCCAGGCTCTAGGGGCAGGGTGAAAGCCCCTCAACCTTGGGCTTCAGCTCTACCTCTTGCTTCCAGCCCACTGAAGCTAGAGGCATCTCTTCACTCAGGCAGCTACTGGCTGTTGAGATTAACAAGCCCAAGGGCAACAAATAAAATGGTACAGTCCTGATGTTACCAAACCACATGGCAGGCCATTAATTCTAGTCCATTGTAAGTCCCCAGGTCGGCAGAGCATGGCAGGCTGATGAACAGTGACATGGCTACATGCAGGGTTCAAGTGTGCCATAAACTAGAGACTATTCCCAAAGAAGACAGCTACCTTGCTTGTTATATACAGGAAGCTGACCACATCCCAAAGGCAGCTACTCAGCTGCTTGTGGTAGATCCCACCAGGGAGTTGATTGCCAGTCTCATCATGGGGAATAACTACCACCAGCTGCCCCACCACTCAACCAGGTCCAGCCAAGTTGACATGCAACCTTAACTACCACAGTATGACAAGTGACAAGGTTGTGGTGGCTTCTGGCCACAGCCAGCTACCCTGAGGGAGTGAATAGTTAGAGCTGTGGGCTTGGGACCGTGGTCACTGGAGACAACAAGCTCAATTGTTGCTATACAAGAATATTCTACATCTTACTTTGATGTTTAGCAACTGGGGTCTTAAAAGCTTGCAAGTAGCTATCTAAGATGCAACAATGAGTCTTTCCTCATCCAGAGCAAAGAATTAAGAAAACAAAAGATGCATGGAAGCAATTAGTCCAAAGCACCAGTAGACCTGTGATCCTCAACATATATGACCATGAGACCAGAAGAACTAGATGGTGCCTGGCTATCACTGTCAACCACTTGGAAAGGGATCAGTGCAGGCAGGATATCTTGGATAGAGTGCAACAACAATGTAGAACAAAACTCAAAATCATAAAGAAAAACCAGGTTTGCTGGTCTGATAGAGCCTGGTGAGACTCCTGAGACAACAGCCCCTAGTTATTCTTCAGGTCTGGAACTGAACTCACTCCTGTGGCTTCCAGCCAAACAATAAACAGGCATATGTGGTGAACATTTAGATCAGGTAGATACACTCCTTGGAGCAATCAATTGTGGGAGAACAGAAGGGTACTGTTTGCACAAGGAGACAACTTGGGGTGGGGGGAGTGCATTGGAGGGAAGGACACAGGGAAGTGGTAACTATGGGGAGGAAGTGGGATGAGAGCTGTTACATTGTGGGGAACTGCAGTCAATGTCTTGAAACAAAATGTGTATGAACTGCTGTATGGAAAATGAATTTCCTTTGTAAACTTTCACCCAAGTCACAATTTAAAAAAAAAGAAAGAATTCTATGGGCAAATATTGAATGTTGAAGAACTATTAAAAGAAAATGGAAGGAATGCATAGAGTCACTGCACTATAAAGAATTGGTTGATGTTCCACTATTTCAGGAAGTAGCATATGATCAAGAATCAATGATATTGAAGGAAGAAGTCCTGCACTGAAGGAAATGGTGTAAAACAAGGTTCCAGGAATAGCCATTGAGATGTTTCAACAAAAAAATGCAGCACTGGAGGCATACTCATTATTCAGAGAAATTTGCAAGACAGCTACCTTGCCAACTGACTGGAAGATAGCCATGTTTATGCCTATTCCAAAAAAAGGTAATCCAACAGAATGCAGGAATTATCAAACAACATCATTAATATCACATCTGAGTAAAATTTTGCTGAAGATAATTAAAAAACTGTTGCAGCAATACATGGATGGGGAATTGCCAAAAATTCAAGCCAGATTCAGAAGAGAGTATGGAGCAAGGGAATAACATTCTTGATGTCAGACGGATCTTGGTTAAAAGGAAGGAATACCAGAAAAATCTTCACCTGTGTTTTATTGACTATACGAAGGCATTCAACTGTGTGAATCATAATGTATTATGGATAACACTGCAAAGAATGGAATTCCAGAACACTTAATTGTGCTCATGTAGAACCTGTTGTTGTTGTTGTCATGTGCCATCGAGTTAGACCCAACTCATAGCGACCCCTCCTTGAGTTTCCGAGGCAATATCACTACGGAAGTAGATTGTCTGACCTTCCTTCCAAGGAGTGGCTGGTGGGTTTGAACTGTCAGCCTTTTGGTTAGCAGTCAAGTGCCTTAGGCACTATG
>NW_006922148.1:343457-344617 GCF_000298275.1 Orycteropus afer afer | reverse complement strand
ACTGGTTTTGGCCATTTTGAATCAGACAACCATATGATCTACTATGACAGGAATGACAGTTTGAAGAGGAATGGCGTGGCATTCATCATCACAAAGGATGTTTCAAGATATGTCCTGAAGTACAATGCTGTCAGTGATAGGACAATATCCATACGCCTACAAAGAAGACCCATTATTACGACTATTATTCAAAGTTATGCACCAACCACCAAAGCCAAAGGTGAGGAAATTTAAGAATTTTATCAACTTCTGCAGTCTGAAATTGACCGACCTTGCAATCAGGATGTGTTAATTATCACTGGTGACTGGAATGCAAAAGATGGAAACAAAGAAGAATCACTGGTGGTTGGAAAATTTGGCCTTGGGGACAGAAATAATGCTGGAACTCATATGGTAGAATTTTGCAAGACCAATGACTTGTTCATTGCAAATACCTTCTTCCAACAACACAAATGGCAGCTGTACATGTGGACTTCACCAGATGGGACACACAAGAATCAAAATGACTACATCTGTGGCAAGAGGTGATAGAGAAGCTCAATATCTTCAGCCAAAACCAGGCTAGGAGCTGATTGTGGAACAGACCATCAACTGCTCATATGCAAGTTCAATTTGAAGTTACAGACAATTAAAACAAGTCCAAGAGAGCCAAAATATGATCTAGAATATATCCCTCCTGAATTTAGAGACCATCTAGAGAATAGGTTTGATGCATTGAACACCAATGACCAGAAACAAGATGAATTGTGGGATGATATCAAGAGCATCATCCATGAAGAAAGCAAGTGGTTACTAAAAAGACAACAAAAGAAGAGAAGACCTAAGTGGATGACAGAAGACACTCTGAAACTTGCCCTTGAGTGGAGAGTAACTAAAACAAATGGAAGAAATGACGAGATAAAAGAATTGAACCGAAGATATAAAAGAGCAGCTTGAGAAGACAAAGCCAATTACTATAATGAAATGTGCAAAGAGCTGGAGTTAGAAAACCAAAAGGGAAAAAGAGGCTCGGCATTTCTCAAGCTGAAAGAACTGAAGAAAAAATTTAAGCCTCAAGTTGCAATATTGAAAGATTCTAAGCGCAAAACATTGAATGATGCAGGGAACATCAAAAGAAGATGGAAGGAATACACAGAGTCACTGTACCAAAAAGAACTGGT
>NW_006922148.1:333950-336593 GCF_000298275.1 Orycteropus afer afer | reverse complement strand
GGGTTTGAACTGTCAGCCTTTTGGTTAGCAGTCAAGTGCCTTAGGCACTATGCTACCAGAGCTCACTTGTAGAACCTGTATACAGACCAAAAAGAAGTTGTTTGAACAGAACAAGGGGATACTGCATGGTTTAAAATCAGGAAAGGTGTGGGTCAGGCTGTATCTTTTCCCCTTACTTATTCAATCTGTATGTTATTGTTGTTATGTGCTGTTGAGTCGGACCTGACTCATAGTGATCCCTCCTTGGGTTTTCAAGGTGGTATCACTATGGAAGTAGATTGCCCAACCTTCCCTCTGTGGAGTGACTGGTGGCTTTGAACCGCCAACCTTCTGGTTAGCAGTCAAATGCCTTAGACACTATGCTACCAGAGCTCATAAGTATCCTGAGCAAATAATCCAAGCATCACAACTGTAGGAAAATTTCTTAATAAAGTGAGATATGCAGATGACAACCTTGCTTCCTGAAAGTGAAGATGACTTGAACCATTTACTGAAGAAGATCAAAGACAATAACCTTCAGTATGGATTACATTCCAACATAAAGAAAACAAAAATCCTTACAAGTGGACCAAAAAACAACATCAAGATAAATGGGGAAAAAAAAATCATTTGGGGGTCTCATTTTATTTGGATCTACAATCAAGGCCCATGGAAATAGCAGTCAACAAATCAGAAGACTATTGCACTGGGCATTTCTCTGCAAAATATCTCTTTAAATTGAAGAGCTAAGATGTCACTTTGAAGACCAAGGTGTACCTAATCCAAGTCATCGTATTTTCAATAGTCCCATATACATGTGAAAACTGGACAATGAGCTCTGGTAGCATAGTGCCTAAGGAACTTGACTGCTAACCAGAAGGCTGGCAGTTCAAACCCACCAGCTACTCCTTGGAAGGAAGTTTGGGCAATCCTACTTCTGTAGTGATTCTGCCTTGGAAACCCAAGGAAGGGTCGCTATGAGTTGGGGCCAACTCGATGGCAAATAACAACAACATAGAAAAATTGATGCCTTTTAATTGTGGTGTTGCTGAAGAACACTGAAAATATAATGGACTGCCAGAAGAACTTTCCTGGAAGAAGTGCAGCCAGAACGTTCCGTAGAAATGAGAATGACCAGATTTCATCTGACCTACTTTGGTCATGTTGTTAGAAGGGGTCTTTCCCCACAGAAGGATATCATGCACGGTAAAGCGGAGGGTCAGAGAAAAAGGGGAAGACTCTCAATGAAATGGATTTACCCAGTGGCTGCAATGATGGGCTCAAGCAAAGCAACAATTGTGACAATGATGCAGAACTGGGTTGCGTTTAATTCTGTTGTCCATAGTTTTACTACAAGTCAGAATCAGCTCTACAGCATCTAACAACAGCAACAATATAAAAAACAATAAAAAATGCATTAAAATATATGTAAATATTGAAAGACACATGATAAAATTATTATTTTCTAAAGAATTATTTCACAGCAATGAAATAAACAAAAAACACTTCTTTATTGGAAAGGCAATGAGCATAAGAGGACAATTCATGGAAGAAATGAAACTTAAAAATTAACAAAGAAAAGAATGTACAACATAATTAGGAAACAAACTCATGCAAATTCAAATGAAATGCTATTTTTAATCTATGTAATTGCTGAAGATAAAACAAAAACTAACTATGCATATTATTCAATGATGATATCAGGGTATTGAGTAGGCATATTGCTGGTAGGAGTGTATATTGGCAAAAATCAAGTTGGAGGGGGAGTTCCTGCAAGATGGTGGACTAGGCAGAAGGACTGCACAGACCCTCTTCAACAAAGAAAAGGGAAACCAATTGACACAGACCCAGAAGATAATCTTGGACCCCTGAGCCTTGAAGGGAAGGATACAGAAGTAGACTAAACCCCAACTAGCAGAAGAATTTGTGTGAAAATACCAAAAAAGGAGACATATGGAGCTGTGGTCTGGAAGGAACCTGAGCGCCCCTGACGGCACAAATGACTTGGACATTCCCGAGTGGTTGTAGGACCTAAAAATTAATGTAAAAATCACCCTGCTAGCCAGGGACTGCACAGACTGTGCATGGTGGCTGGGGAACAAACAGAGAAGGTTAAGAGAAAGGTGGGCTGAGCTGCGGACTTTTGCCAGTCCAGAAGTCGCTGCCATTTTGTAGGTTTAAAAAGCTGCTTGACTATTTTGGATATTTAAAGAGACAGCGCTCTTGAAGAATTCTGTGGTGGTAGGACTTAAGAATTAACCTAAAAATCCCCTGCTAGCCAGGGACTGCACGGAATACTATGTACAGTACCTGGGGAACAAACGGGGAAGGTGAAGAGAAAGGTGGGTTGAGCTGTGGACTTTTGCTGGTCTGGAGGATGCCGCCAGTTTGAAGGTTTAAAATGTGGCTTGACTATTTTGGATATTTAAAGAGACAGTGCTCTCGCAGATTTCTGGGTCTTAAGATCACATTGTGCTTTCCAGCAACCCCAAGGACACTTGGGGCCTGTGACACTGAAAAGGTTATTGTTCATGTGTGATTACATGGTGTATTTTTTGTCCATGGGCTTTTAGTTTTTTGATAATTATTCAATTGTAATTTGTGTCCAACTGAGTGGGAGACAACAACAGTCCCCATAAGACACAACTACACCCACACCTCCTG
>NW_006922148.1:302710-311786 GCF_000298275.1 Orycteropus afer afer | reverse complement strand
TCACTCCTACCCCCTGAGCTGTCTCCCTGTGCCTGAGCAGCCCTTCTTTCTCTCTTACTTGTTCTCTCCAAGGAGTGTATCTACCTCAGATAAATGCTCAACTAGTATGCCTGTCTACTGCTTGGCTGGAGGCTACAGGTGTGTGTTCAATTCCAGACCTGAAGGACAGCTAGGGGTCATAGTCTCAGTGGTTCCACCAGGCTCCATAGGGCCAGTAAACCTGTTCCCTGCTTTTTTTTTTTCAAATGATTTTGAGTTTTGTTCCACTTTGATAGTATGCTATCCAGGATCTCCTACAAAGATCCTCTTCCAAGTGGTTGACAGTAGTAGCCAAGCACCATCTATTTCTTCTGGTCTCTTAGTCATATAGGCTGCAGATCGGATGGTGTACCAGTCGCTAGCACTGATTGTTTCCATGAATTTTTGGTTTTCTTCATTCTTCTTGGTCCTGGATAAGGAGAGACCCATCATTGCATCTATATGGCAGCTTGCAAGCTTTTAAGATCTCAATTGCTACTAGCCACAGTAGAAGGTGGAACAATGATTTGTGTAGTATTTATGCCAATTGAGCTTGATGTCCTCTGGGACTATGGTCTCAAGCCCACAGGTTCAACTACTCGGTCCCTCTGGGTACCTGTCAGTGGTCAAGCAGTGACTAAAAGCTTGCCCCTTGTCAGCCCCATAATACACCTGGGAATTCAGATCATACACAAAGTTATTGGACCACTGTCTGCCAGCCCTATACATGCTCTTGGGTGCACTCTACACTTCATATAGATACCTAATATTTCAGCCTTTCCACCCATCTATCCACCCATATACCCGTGTTTGCCTTCACTGAGCACGTCATATTATATGTGCAAAAGGGTTCATCTTTGTTGTCTGTACTTCCCACGTAGCTCTCTATGTCTTTCTCTTCCTCAATGCCACTATATTGATCACTCACATTTGGTACATTGCCTTTAAAACAGGACTCTGATTTTTTTACAAAAGGTAATTTTTCCACCTTGATACTAGCAGAAGTATTATGGACAGATTTTGAAGAATCAGTAAGCAAGGGGTACTCACCAAAACCAAGCTCACTGCTATCGAGTTGGTCTCGACTCAGCAACCTCTCCTTTTGTTTCCAAGGAGGTTATCTCTATGGAAGTAGATTGCCCAACCTTCTTTCTGAGGAATGGCTGGTGGGTTTGAACCGCCAGCCTTCTGATTAACAATCAGATGTCTTAGGGACTACACCACCAGAGCTCCTACTTAGCATGGGGTACAGATAGTAATTTCCAGCTTTACGAGTTTATGTACCTAATAGCTTGACATGTGCATTCCAATTTCTCTTGAGTTCACACCATTATTAATGCAGTGCAGTGAATTTCTTGCCCTTCTAGCTGTGGTCTTTGTTACTCCCACCAGATGACTGGTTGGGACTATGCAAATGTGAGGTGCTTGTGGCCCACCAAGGAGACTGTGGATAGATTGCTAATAATGTAAATAAGGTGTATGGCACCTTTATGGGGGACCATGGAAATAAGGTATATGAAACCCAAATATAGGGATTGATCAGTTTTGCCATCTGTAAGACTTCAAATGAGTCGTCCTTCCCAGCCCACTGAGCGAGAAAGCTGAGTGCTTTTTGTCCTAAAAGAGCTTTGTAACACTTGCTTGAGTAGGGCAGAGGCCAGGCTGAGAAGCTGAGGACCAGAGAGAGACCTGCCTTTGGGCACAGCTGAGGGGAGTCTGTACTGATCAAAGAACTGTATCCTGAGTATTTCTGATTCTGAATTGTAACCTGTTACTTCTTTAATAAATCCCATCATCATTAGTATTGCCTGCAAGTTCTTTGTGGCCATTGCAATGGATTAACAAACACAGCAGAGAAGTAGAGAGTGCTGAGGGAGGGATGGTTAGTATAGTAAAAAGGTTGGTGGCATGGATGATCTCTGCCTCAAAGGAATCATCCTGGGGCTGTTGATCTTGATCCTTCTCGCTTTTGGAGTTATAGGAGGTCAGAGGATACCCTCATGCTATTTTACAATCAGCAAAATATTTTTATGCACATATCCCCAATGTATATACATTAGTTTATTAATTACTTTTATACATGTACTAATAGTACTAATATATGACATATGTTATAAACATATCAAATAGAAGTTAAAGATAAATATAAAGTAAGTTTTCATTTTAAATAGTAGTATAAGGTTATCTTTAAGTATTTATTAGCTGCTATGTCAACAAAATCTTTAGGGTGTGTTTCATTATTAAGGACCCTATGTATAAAGCTACACTTCAAATAGCCTTCTTAGATAGTTTTCATTCTGGGGAGGAGGTTGACTTCTTGGCTGATCTCATTAGAATGATCATTGTTTTTACTTCATGATATAACTTACAAAGAGCTCAGACTAGAAGTAGATTTGCCAGTTTAACAATTTTCAATGGACATTCGTTAATTATTATTTTTTAATTAAATTTATTTATTGTTGTTGAGAATATACAGCAAAACATACAGCAATTCAACAGTTTCTACATATACATTGATTATATTCCATTCTCACCCTCCTTTACTGAGTTGTTTCTCTCTCATTAACCTAAACTCACTGCCCCCTAAGGTTCCTCCTATCTAATCTTTTGAGTTCCTGTTATCAATTTGATTCCATATAGATAGGTCTTAAAAGGGCATAATGCACAAGGCAGACTATTAAAAGAGACTTCAGGGGATATTTTTTATTTCAGGTTTAAAAGTTATCTGAGAGCAGTAGTTTTAGGGGTTCATCCAACCTCCATGGCTCTAGAAAATCTGGAGTCCAAGAGAATCTGAAATTCTGTTCTACATTTTCCCTCTTTTTATCAGAAGAGTCTTTGATCAAAATGTTCAGTCATGGTAGCTGGGCACCATCTAGTTCTTCTGGTCTCATTGCAAAAGTCAGTTGTACATGGAGGCATTTAACCACAAATTCAATTTCCTCCTGCTGTTGCTAACTCTTCTTCTTCTTTTGCTCCACATAAATAGACACCAGTTGTTGAGCTTGCAAGCTTTTAAGATCCCAGGAACTACTAACTAGGAGGTTAGTAAGGACTAAGGATGTTATTTGGCCATATCAATTATATAAGTGTGATAAAAATGTCCCTTGGAGAGTATTTATTTCAAGTGTGAATTTATCAAGAATAATAACAAGCCTGCCACCTTCAAGGCCTCTGGAACTAGTCTGCAAGTTATTTGTTGGATGGAATCCTTTATACCTTCCTCAGTTCCTGTTGTTGTTGTTGTTGTTATGTGCTGTTGGGTTGGACCTGACTTATAGCAACCCCTCCTTGGGTTTCCGAGTATCGTTACGGAAGTAGATTGCCCCATCTTCCTTCCTAGGAGTGGCTGGTGGGTTTGAACCACCAGCCTTCTGGTTAGCAATCAAGTGCTTTTAGCACTATGCTACCAGAGCTCCCTCCTCAGTTCCTAGTAGAGTATTATTGTTGAACCACTACAGGATTTAATTATGCTCCTCAGTTCCTAGTAGAGCATAATTAAACCCTGTACTGGTTCAACAATTTTTAAAAAAACTTTTATTGAATAGGTAGGCATAATAATGTTTTCTTAGTAGATAGTTTGAGGTTGGAGGTTGGTTAAGTCTGACAGCATAGGGTGCCAAGATTGGCTGTACATGGACGGTGGGACCCTCCATGAGTTAGGGGGCCAAGGCAGTCTTAGAGAAACAGGAGAACAGTGGGCTTCTGGTAAGAGGAAGTGACTACATAAGAGGGGGAAAAGAAGGGCAAATGTTCAAACACTCTCAAAGGACATAGGTTAGATTCCAGAAAATGTTCATTCTCTTAAAAAATCAGGAACACATTGTTAAAGAGTAGCTTTTAATTTTGAGAATTTAGACACTGAGCTATTGTGTACAAGGAGCAAGATTAATTGAAAGTCTCAAAATAAGTCTCTGTGTTTCCTTTATTGAGTAGGAGGGCCAGGAATGTAGGTACAGAGTGCCCCAGTAGACACTGGTAGAAATTGATTGTGAAACATGTATAATGATAGGCTTAAGTGAATTTGAGGAGCTCTGGTAGCATAGTGCCTAAGGCATCTGACTGCTAACCAGAAGGCTAGTGGTTCAAATCCACCAGCCACTCCTCAGAAGGAAGATGGGGCAATCTACTTCCGTAGTGATACTGCCTCAGAAACCCAAGGAGGGGTCACTATGAGTTAGGTCTGACTCAATGGCACATAACAACAACAACAAGTGAATTTGAAACTATTATTGCTTTTGACATGTAGTGAGCGTGGTAGAAGGAAGTCCACTCTATTTACTCACCTTAAGAAAGTAAGAGCAACAGAACAGAGGCTAATGTACGCCCTGACTGGAGCTGTGCAAAGACCTGGTAGATTTCTTGGAAGGAACATTAATTGTTAGCCTGGTGCAGGCAGATTGCATTCAGGAGGAAAGCTCATATATTAGTGAGGCTTGTCCATCAGTTGCTCATACAGTGATGGCTTGCATGTTGCTGTGAGGCTGAAAGCTATAGCACTGGTATTTCAAATACCAGCAGGGTCACCGATGCTGGACAGGTTTAGCAGAGCTTCCAGACTAAGACAGACTGGGAAGAAGGACAGGGCCATCCACTTCTGAAAAAATTGGCCAGTGAAAACATTATGAATAGCAGTGGAACACTGATATATTACAAGAAAGCCTTATTGATAACCATAAAACATTGTCAAGTTCAAGTTGAAACTGAAAAAAAAAAAAATAATAAATCCACAAGAACCAAAATATTATCTTGAGTATATCCCACCTGAATTTAGAGACCATCTGAAGAATAGGTTTGATGTATCCAACACCAGTGACAGAAGAACAGATGAGTTGTGGGATGACAACAAGAACATCATCATACATGACGAAAGCAAAAGGTCATTAAAAAGACAAGAAAAGACCAAAACAGATGTCAGAAGAGACTTTGAAACTTGTTTTTGAGTGGAGGTACCTAACGTGAATGGAAGAAGTGACTAAATAAAGGAGTTGAACAGAAGAGTTCAAAGTGCATCTCTAGAAGACAAAGTACTATAATGAAATGTGCAAAGACTTGGAGTTAGAAAACCAAAAGGGAAGAACATGCTGGGCATTTCTCAAGCTGAAAGAACTGAAGAAAAAATTCAAGCCTTGAGTTACAATATTGAAGGATTCTATAGAAAAAATATTGAATGATGCAGGAAGCATCAAAAGAAGATGGAAGGACTACACAAGAGTCACTGTACCAAAAAGAATTAGTCATTAACATGTGATGTTCAACTACTTCAGGAGGTAGCATAAGACCAAGAACCAATGGTATTGAAGGAAGAAGTCCAAGCTACACTGAAGGAATTGGAGAAAAACAAGGTTCCAGAAATTGATGGAATGAATGCGCACTGAGATGTTTCAACAAATGGATGCAGCACTGAAGGCACTTACTTGTTTATACCAAGAAATCTGGCCAACTGACTGGAAGACATCGATATTTGTGTTCATTCCATAGAAAGTTGATCCAACAAAATGTGGAAATTATCAAAGAATATCATCAGTATCACACACAAGTAAAATCTTGCTGACGATAATTCAAAAATGGTTGTAGCAGTATATTAACAGGGAACTGTCAGAAATTCAAACTGGATTTATAAGAGGACGTGAAAGGAAAGATATCATTGCTGATGTCAGATGGATCTTGGCTGAAAGCAAAGAATACCAGAAAGATTTTTTACCTGTGTTTTATTGACTATGCAAAAGGATTTGACTATGCGGATCATAACAAATTATGGATAACATTGCAAACAATGGGATTTCAGAACACTTAATTGTGCTCATGAGGAACCTGTATATAGACGAAGAGGCTGTTGTTGGAACAGAACAAGGGGATACTGCATGGTTTAAAATCAGGAAGGATGTATATCAGGGTTGTATCCTTTCACCATACTTATTCAATCTGTACGCTGAGCAAATAATCTAAGAAGCTGGACTATATGAAGAAGAATGCAACATCAGGATTGGAGGAAGACTCATTAACAACATGTGATATGCAGATGACACAAATTTGCTTGCTGAAAGTGAAGATGACTTGAAGAACTTACTGATGAAAATCAAAGACTACAGTCTTCAGTATGGATTACACCTTAACATAAAGAAAATGAAAATCCTCACTACTGGACCAATAAGCAACATCACAATAAATGGAAACAGAAGTCAAGAAATCTGATGTCATATTGTACTGGGCAAATCTACTGTAAAAGACCTCTGTAAAGTGGTCTTAAAAGCAAAAATGTCATTTTGAAGAGTAAGGTGCCCCTAACCCAAGCCATGGTCTTTTCAATTACCTCATATGTGTGAAAGCTAGACAATGAATAAAGAAGACTGAAGAAGAGTTGATGCCTTTGAATTACAGTGCTGGCAAAGAATACTGAAAATACCATGGACTGCCAGAACAACAAACAAATCTGTCCTGGAAGAAGTGTAGCCTGAATGCTCCTTGGAAGCGACAATGGCCAGACTTCACCTCACTTGGTTTGGTCATGTTATTAGAAGGGACAATTCCCTGGAGATGGATATTATTCTTGGTAAAGTAGAGGGTCAGTGAAAAAGGGGAAGACCCTCAATGAGATGCACTGACACAGTGACTGCAACGATGAGCTCGAGCATAGCAAGGATTGTGAGAATGGCGCACAACTGAGCAGAGTTTGATTCTGTTGTCAGTATGAGTCAAAGCCAATGCTACGGTACCTAACAACAATAACAACATGGGCTGAGCTATGTTCTACACTGTGAATAGACAACATGAGAAAGTAGAGCCTTCCAAAAACCTACTGTGCTCCAAGTCCATTCCAATTCATGGTGACCCTGTAGGACAGCGTAGAACTGCCCCCATAGGATTTCCAAGGCTGTGGTCTTTACTGAAGCAGACTACCACATCTTTCTTCCACAAAGTGGCTAGTGGGTTCAAATTGTTGACCTTTTGGTTAGCAGGGGCATGTATAACTGGTATTGCAGCAGGATTCCTTTAAAGCCTCATTGTTTGGGCAAAACAAAACACCAAAAATCCTGTTGCTGTGGAGTCGACTCTGCTTCAGGGTGATTTCATGTGTGTCAGAGTAGAACTGTACTCCATAGGGTTTTCGTGACTGTGACCTTTCAGAAGTGGATCACCAGCCTGGTACGTGATCTTTCTTCTACACAGTGGCTGGTGGGTTCCAACTGCTAATCTTTCTGTTAGTAGCTAAGCACCTAACCACTGTGCCACCAGAGTTATGCCACCAGAACTCCTTTCTTAAGAAATAGTGATCTCCTATTTTCAGGATCTTCTTCCTACAGATCCTAATGTGGATACATACCTCTCCAAAACTCCACATTGCTCAACCTCTTTACCTCAACCCTCCAGAATGGTTGCAGAACCTGGGTGTGCAAGGGAAACAGCAACTCTACCTCCTTAGACAGAAATGCTGAGATAGTTATGTGTGTAGTACTCACTGTCATGAAATCTTCTAGTCTGCAGTGATATGAGAAAGGGTCTCAAGTACTTTTCTGGGTCTCTATGGTAGCATAGTGGCTAAGGCATTTGACTGCTAACCAGAAGGCTGGCGGTTCAAACCCACCAGCCACTCCTCGGAAGGAAGATGGGGCAATCTACTTCGGTAGTGATACTGCCTTGGAAACCCAAGGAGGGGTCGCTATGAGTCAGGTCCGACTCGACGGCACACAACAAACAAAAGCAAAACATACTGAACAATCCTGAGCACATTGAGCCTTCCCCAACCCCTACCCATTCTCTGGGGACCAGAGGCATGTGTTTCCAAAGAGACCCACTAGGTAACTATAGATTTGGAACTGAACATTTTTCTGCATTTTGTAGCATGCTCTAACAACCTATTTAGTTCTAAACTACCAAGAAGTGACTGTATGACTTAATAAAAGTTACTTTTAAAATAATTTGCTAGTTCAAGCATGAGAAGAGTCCCATCAACAACACACAGAGCTTTGCCTCCCAAAGCCTCTCCTGGGCACACCCACACCTACCTCCAGGCACAAACATAAGCATAAACCACGGTGGCATGTGCCCGGCCTCCCTCCTTCCTCTTCCCACCACCAGGTTTCTTTCAGCACCTCACCTCTAAGTGACATTCACATACTATAGCTTTCCTGTTCCACCCCACTTCACAAGTCAGGAGATGAAACATTTGCATAGTATTCAAGAATAATTATTTATTTACCAGCACTATTGCTCCTCTCTAGTTCTCACCCACTTAAATCCATAGCAGAAAACACTCTTTTGTGCATGACTTTATTCTGAGGTTTTATAAAACACAATTTCAAACTCAGTTCAGCCTATCCAGATATCTGAGTTGATCCAGATTGTGATGCAATGCCTCCTTCAGGGAAAGATATTGTGTAGAAACACTGGGCTGTTCAGCCTTTAGGTCAGTCTGATAACTGTTAATTACTTTTGTTGAGGGAACAGAATAGAGCCAGTGGGTTTTCCCATAAAGGCTGTTGCAACTTTCTGGCTTTCTTGTTTTAGGGTTTGCTTAAACCAATACTCCCCCTTAGAAAAAAAAAAAAAAGAAAGAAAGAAAAGAAAAACCCATTACCCTTCAGTCTATTTTGATTCATGCTACCCCATTTGTTACAGAGTAAAACTCTTTCTTTGGCTATAATCTTTATGGATGCAATTCTATAGGCCGTTCTTCCTCAGTGCCATTTGGTGGGTTCAAATGCCAACCTTCAGGCTAGCAGCCAATCACAAACTGTTTGTGTCATCCAGGCTCCCTGTGCTTAAGTAATACCCTTGCCATGGAATTGATTTTGACTCATAGCAACACTATAGGAAAGAGCAGAACTGTCCTGTAGTGTTTCCAAAGCTGTAAATCTTTATGGAAGCCAACTACCACACCTTTTTCCTACAGATGTTGTGCCCAGGTTATGAAGGAGATGCTCGGAGAGGAATATGCCAACACACGACAATGCAAATGCAATAGGAAAGTTTATTAGCTAACTTAAGTTAGGGTCTTTGCCCTTACCAGGTCAGTGGCTTAAGCAAAAGACCCCGTGCCCCGGTATTCTCACAATTT
>NW_006922148.1:299909-302610 GCF_000298275.1 Orycteropus afer afer | reverse complement strand
ATATGGGGAGGGGCAGCACCAGGGCAAGAGGGTACAGATGATTGGTTGTTGCTAAGGGATTTAGGGCAGTGATCTAAGATGTTGGGGGACGTAAAGAAACCCCCTGGCTCCAAAGTTCACTTAGGAAAATATTATCTAGGGAGGATGCAAGGCTCAGGTATGTGAGAGACTTTCAGGAGTTGAGCAAATCTCCGATACGTGCTGAATCCGGATGGCTTTTGTGATGCGTGCTGAGTTCGGAGGAAGTTCCTTGATACCTGCTGAGACTTGAGGGCAGATAAAGGCCAAAAAGAAAGAAAATAAAGAGTCCAAAAGTTCTGTTAGTAATGCTGACACTAAAAGGTTTCTGGTTAAAGATTTTCCTGGAGGCTACTAGAGCTCTCAGACTCACACAGAGTGGCTGGTGAGTTCTAACTGCTAATCTATCTGTTAGCAGCCAAGCACCTAACCACTGAGCCACCAGGGTTCCTTAAGAAATAGTGATCTCCTATTTTCAGGATCTTCCTCCTGCAGGCTCCAATGTGGACACCTCTCCAAGACTCCGCATTGCTCAACCCTTTTACCTCAACCTTCCAGAATGGTGCAGAACATGGTTGTACACGAGAAATGCCCACTCTGGCTCCTTACACAGAAATGCTGAGACAGCTATGTGTGTGGTATTTACTGCAACTAAATCTTCTAGTCTGCAGTGAGATGAAAAGTCTCAAGTACTTTTCTGAATCTCTGTATTTTATTGTGTATAAATTCCTTATAGCCCTGAATGATTCTGATGTAGACATAGAGATTGTATTTGCCATGCTCTCTAAACAAGCAATTAGGGAATAGCTTGAATCTTCCCTTCCCCATTTGCACAGATGACACTTTAAGAACTGAAGAATGGGGTCAATGACACATCAGAGGAATGCAATGCAGAGGAATTCACTCAACACAATGTTGGGAGAGAATAAATGTACCTATTATTTTATCTGTTCTAGAATAGATACCTCTATTAAACATGCTTAAATAATAAATAAATAAATAAAAACTCACTGCCATTGAGTCGAGTCAATTAAACTCATAGCGACCCTTCCTTGGGTTTCCAAGGTGCTATCTCTACGGAGGTAGACTGCCCAGTCTTCCTTGAGAGGAGTGGCTGGTGGGTTTGAACTGCCAGCCTTCTGGTTAGCAGTCAAATGCCTAAGGCACTATGCCACCAGAGCTCATACATTGTTAGCAAAATGTACATCTTAAATATTTATATGTCAAAATGGTAGCAATTACTTTATGTGAAAGTGATCTTACCAATTTGTGAATTGATTTCATGAAGAAATGATTTACTGAAATCTTTGTGATATAAATGGAACAACATTTATGACAGTTATTTAAATATGATTAAGGAACTTTACAAATTCCACTTTCGGAAGAAGACAATAACATATTCTTATCTTTTTTTTTTTTTTTTTTGCTTTAGGGAAAAAACTAGAATTGCTTTGAAATACTGAAGAATTGATGCATTTGAATTATGGTGTTGGCAAAAAATATTGAATATACCATTGACTGCCACAAGAATGAACAAATCTATCTTGAAATAATACAGCCAGAATGTTCCTTAGAAGTGAAGATGGTGAGACTTTGTCTCACTTACTTTGGACATGTTATCAAGAAGAACCAGGACCTGGAAAAGAATGTCATGCTTGGTAAAGAGGAAGACCCTAAATGAGATGGATTGATATAATGGCTGCAAAAATGAGCTCAAATATGGTAAAAATTGTGAGTATAGTGCAGGACTAAGCAGTGTTTCATTCTGTTGTACACGGGGTCCCCGGGAGTCAGAACTGATGCAGTGGCACCTGACAACAACTTTCATTAAATGATCAACAGTCACAACACTGAAACATAACATACAAAAGAAGAGTCTTGTATGAGAATATTTCTTAGATTCATTTTTATTGAACTCACTATTTTAAATGGAGTATTTTCTTCTGCCATAAAATGGGATATGTTTGATATTAAAAAATAAATAAATAAATAAATGTTAGAGGGACTATTATTAAAGCCACAACTGGGAGATGACCTGTGTTAGGATTTTTTTTTTTTTTTTTTTTTAACCTCTCATGCACCTCTCTCTGTCTTCCTCTTCCTTGTTACAGATTTTTTTAAAAAGAGAATAAAATAATTTCCTGTGCTGGCTGGGTGATTATACAGGAGTTGTCTCATCTCTCAGATCTTTTATAAGTCTATGTTCTTATGAGATGATAACTAAGGTGAATTTAAATATAACTTTCAAATAGTTTAATCCAGAAATATGAATATACCGTACTCTTCCACATAACTCATTGCTTACCCAAATATTCTTAATCACGTTTATTCTGAACCTATTAAGTCTTTTGAGGGAGAAAAAAAAAGACAAAAGCTTTCTGGGGGGGAATGTGTGAATAATTTTTAAGGTGAGAACTGTCCTTGTACTCATGGCCCCCAAATCAGAAATAGTATAATGCTGGAAAACTGTTGTGCCCACCTTCAAATTCTGTGCACTTAATTAGGTTTGTTTATACAAAAGCTTGAGTGAAAAAAAAAATCACACATTCTCCAATGTGAAATGCTGGTGCAGGTTGAGGGTGAGGCAATCATCTTAAAAACTGTCAGCAGAGGAAATTGCTATTACAGAATAAAATGTGCATAGATTATTGAGTGGAAAACTAGATTGGTTTGTAAACTGTCA
>NW_006922148.1:293951-298968 GCF_000298275.1 Orycteropus afer afer | reverse complement strand
GTAGTGATACTGCCTCAGAAACCCAAGGAGTGGTCTCTATGAGTTGGGTCTGACTCGAAGGCACAAAACAACAACAACATTTATTTATGCTGTTGGGACTTAAGCTTATTGAACCTGAAGTTGTTGTTGTTTTTAATCTCAGCCAACATCTTTCTGAATACTGCCCTTTATCTATTTATCTATTCTATCCTTCTGAAATACCTAGTAGGCAGTATGATGGATTTTCTCATTTGAGTTCCCATCCTCTAATGCTCTTGCATATTGTGATCTCTTTATTACTCCCTACTGTAGCATTTAGTGTAGTTTTGGCTGGTGTACCTTTCATTTCCTTAAGTCTCTTTTTAGATGTGTCTATTCTGTTATTTAACTGCTTTGTTGAATTTTTATTAAAGTGACTATATGTTTTTTATTTCTGAAAGTTCTATAATTTTACAAAACTCCTTTTTTTAAAAAAAGGATTTTGTTCTTTTTAAAAGATTTGATTTCTTCTTTTATACTTTTATTTAATTTAGCATATTGTTTATATTCTCTTTCAAATTTTCAGATATTCTCTGATTTCGCTGTGCATTGTCTTTGCTGGCTTCCACTTATTATAGGTTATTTCTTTGTGTGTTTTGTAATTTTTAGTTATGATTTGTATTTACTGGGGATTTTACATCCATAAGAATCTCTTATGGCTTGGTTGTGAAAGTCCCTTGCAGACTAGTTTTGCAATCAGTTTTCTGATAACATCATGGCTTGAGGATACTAGGGTTATGAATATTCAAATTCCATATCTGCTTGGATAGCAAGCATGAAATTCTGAATTATCAGGGAAGTTTTTCTTCTTTTTTTAAAACATTTTCTTTGTGATTTGAGTGAGATTTTACAGTGCTTTTACACTCAACATCATACACATTTTGTTTTGTGACACAGGTTACATTCACTGCAGTGTAATAGCTCTCCTCCCAGTTCCTCCCTGAGGTTGCCCTTTCCCTGTGTTCTTCTTGCCTATGCATTCCTGCCTTCCTACTTTTCTCCCTGTGCAAAGGCTGCCCTTCTGACCTCCTGTGGTAGATAGTTCTAAGGAGTACATCTCCCTGGTGTAGGTGCTCAGCTGAGCTATTGTTTGGCTACGAGTTAAGTGACGGGAGTGAGTTCAATTTTAGGCCTGAAGAGTGAGTCAGGGCCATAGTCTTGAGGGTTTCATCAGCCTCAGGAAAGCTTTTTAATTCACCTGGTGCCTAAAGCAGATAAACTTCCTCTCATCAATGTGTTTCAGTACCATGAGCTTCCCCCGCCCCTCTTATTCATCCCTCTCATGTGAGATTAGAACTAACTATTGCATTTTAGGCTGTGTTCTCATTTCCAATTATCCTCTTCATGAAGATTCAAGGTCAGGCTTTCTGGTTAAGCTTCTAGATTATTGGGACCACCCTTCTCTAAGTGCCACCACAGTATCAGCTCTACACTTAATTGCTCTGGCCTTTAGTTCCCTCTTAGTATGTGGCTCCTGGGGATTGTTCTTCCTCCCTCCCCAACTTTCTTCTGTTTGAGTATCAGCCTTGGATTTAAAAAAAAAAAAAAAAAAAAGTTGCTATATGGCATAGTGCCTAAGGCATTTGCCCACTAACCAGCAGGTGGGTGGTTCAAACCCACCAGCTGCTCTGCAAAAAGAAGATTAGGCAATCTACTTCTGTAAAGATTTAATGCATTGGAAACCCAAGGAAGGTCACTATGAGTTGGAATCTACTCAATGGCAGTGAGTTTGGCTTGGTTTTATAATTTAGCAATTAAGAGATTTCAAGCCATCTTAACTAGCTACATTGCCAGAAGTAGAAATCATAACCAGTAAAATTGGTGAAACTGCAACCCCTGTTCCTCTTTGGTTATTTCTGTCTATTAATTATGACTGAGTTGACAAGCCAAGGCTGATGGTGTTTTAAAATTTTATTTCATATTATCTTATGATATACGTGCTCCATATCTGTATCCATATAGTTATGGTTAGGTCTAGATGCCAATACACTAGAAAGGTCTTTGAAAGACTGAGTTCTTGCTGTTTCTATAGAAGGGAGCAGTATGCCATCATAGTTCAGATCATGAGTGTGGACATTATCTACACCTCAGTTTCAGTACCAGTTCTGTCACTAATCTAGTTGTAAGATCTTAGGCTAATTATTTCCTGAGCGTCAGTCCTCCTAGATAGAAAACTGGGGCAAAATTACCTGCTTCACATGATGATAAAAAAAGATTAAATGAGATACTTTGTAGAAAGCACTAGTGTAGTACTTGGCAATAATAACTGCTACCAACTATTGTCATTAGTTCTTCATCTCCTCTTGAGACAAAGAACAGGGATAAAAGTATTTCTAAGATCACCAGTTTCTCATTTTTAGAGTCTATCTTTCTGAATCTCCCTCATCTTCCCCCCCCCTTTTTTTTTTCTGTCTTCCAAGTCATCCAAGGTGAGTAAGTGTGGGAGAACAAGGAGGACACAGGATTTGGGCTCAGAAGCCTTGGATCTAAATCTGCTACTGTTGGCTGTGGGCGTGTGACTGCCTCTCCTACTCTCATTTTCCTTTGCTGTAAAATGGGGGTTTAGGAATTTGCATGTGGATAATTGTAAGAGAGGGAGCTCTGGTAGCATAGTGGCTAAGACACTTGCCTGCTAACCAGACGGCTGGCGGTTCAAACCCACCAGCCACTCCTCGGAAGGAAGGTTGGGCAATCCTACTTCCGTAGTGATACTGCCTCGGAAACCCAAGGAGGGGTCGCTATGAGTCGGGTTTGACTCGACGGCACATAACAACAACAACAATTGTAAGAGATAAATGGAGAAATAACATAGTACAAAGACTGGAACATTTAGCTGTTCATTTGTGTAATCTGGTCCTTGCCACAGCACAGTACATGTTTGTTAAATTAATGAAACAAGGAAGGAGAAATGAGACACAAATACAGTATAATAGGAAATAGTGACAAAGCCTGGAGGAAATGACTCCATGTGTCATAGGAAGCCAGGGGCCCAAGTGTTTATGTTTGGACATAGTTGTTTTGTAGTGTGTGTGTATGTGTGTGTCTGAGAATGGGAACATTGTTTTCATCTTTTGTTTATTTTTTTTTATCTTTCCACAATTCCCAGAACAGGCTCTATACAAAAGACTTCAATCAGTGTTGCTGAAGAACTGACTCAAAGAGGACAGTCCTGATAGTGGGTGGAGAGACCCAGAGGAAAGTTGAGTCATTGTTCTGCTGATAATGGGAGAGGTGTTAGGCTCTATTTCTGCCTGAGGAAGTTACAAAGGGTGTGGAGAACTTGAGAGAACTGTCTAGATTATCTTTCTACTTTGCATGAAAATGTTGAACTTGGCATTTCGATTTCAGTAGGCAAAGAATCAAGAAAAATAAAGTTATTCTTTATTTTCAAGTGGCTCAATCTACTTACTTGGTTTGTAAAACAACCAACCAACCAAACAAACAAACAAAACCGTAATTAGTTGCCTGTTGAGTCAACTCAGACTCATGATAACTCCATATGTATCAGAGCAAAACAGTGCTTCATAGGGGTTTTAATGGCTGGGTTTTCAAAAGTAGAGTGCCAGGCCTTTTTCTAAGTTGTCTCAGGATGTATTCAAACCTCCAACCTTTTAATCAGCAGCTGAGGGTGCTAATCATTTGCATCACTCAGGTACTCTGACCATGACCGACAAAACGACACACTGTCGTCAAATCGGATCCGACTCATAGTGACCCCTCCTTGGGTTTCCGAGGCAGTATCACTATGGAAGTAGCTTGCCCAACCTTCCTTCTGAGGAGTGGCTGGTGCGTTTGAACTGCCAGTTTTCTGGACTCTGTAGAGGGAACCATTCACATAGAGGACAGTAAAATCATGTGCATTTTGACTTGGAACTATAGTTTGCCATATCCTTTTTTGCTCTGTTCCTCTAGCTTTGCAATGTCTACATCTACATCTGTCTACACCTTTTCAGCGTTGCACTCTATTCTTCAGAATAGTTGCAATGTACCAAGTGCTTACTCTGCCTCATGTTCTGCATTTCCACTGATAGCCCCAACTTTTCTGAAACAAGGCACTAACATACCCATTTTTACAGATAGGAAGCTTAAGGTAAAAAAAATCAAGTGACTTATCTAACAAAGGAGGAAACCTGAACATTTCGAAGTGTTTGACTTCTAAGATGACCTCTGTCCATTGTACCATGTGGCTCTCCCACTGAGCCTTGCTTCTGTGGTTAGATGAAGCCCAGTTAGGAGAACTGTGCTCCATTTTCTCCTCTGTCTCATGCTAAAAAACAGCATAAACTCAGGGAGGTCACTTTTTCCTTTGGGTCTCAACTTTTTTTAGCTAGAAAATGAAGGGTTTAGTTAGGTGAGTACCAAGGTATCTTCCAGCTCTGAAGAAATTCCCTGCTATCTAATCAATTGTGACTCATACTGACACTTTAGGATTGAGTAGAATTGCCCCATAGGCTTTCCAAGGCTGTAAATCTTTATAGAAGCACTGCCTCATCTTTCTCCCATGGAGAGGCTTGTGGGTTTGAACCGCTGATCTTTTGGTCAGCAGCCTGATATTTAACCACTGTGCCACCAGATATCCTCATCTTCCAGCTCTAACTTTCTAGAATTCTTTTGACCCAAGTTTTTGGTGAACACAGACTTCTGCCAGATCACCTCCTATATCTGAAATTCTCATGAAGCTGTGCAACATAGACACGTGAAGTGAGAACCTAATATTTATTGAGAGCTGCTTTGGTTGTACAGTTGACCTAGGTGCTGTTAGCCAATGTTCCTTTTGCTCATTAGACCTGATACTCATTTCCTCTGGATTAATTCCTGACATTTATAAACCAAAAATCATTTCCAAAATTGGTTATTTTTCCACTCCTTTATGTCCAGAATGATTTTCTTCCCCTAAGAGAACATAAACAAGAAGATTTTGCTTTGGGTGTTTTTATTGTTATTGTTGTTGTGTGCCGTCGAGTTGGACCCGACTCATAGAGACCCCTCCTTGGGTTTC
>NW_006922148.1:287877-289112 GCF_000298275.1 Orycteropus afer afer | reverse complement strand
TTAATGGCCTGCCATGTGGTTTGGTAACATCAGGACTGTGCCATTTTGTTTGTCGACCTTGGGCTTGTTAGCCTCAGCAGCCAGTAGCTGTTTGAGTGAAGAGATGCCTGTAGCTTCAGTGGGCCAGAAGCAAGAGGCAGAGCTGAAGCCCAAGGTCTAGGGGCTTTCACCCAGCCCCTAGAGCCTGGCACTTTGAATTCTGACTTCTAGCCTCCCAAACTGTAAGAGAATAAGTTCCTGTTTGATAAGGCCATCCCATTTGTGGTATATTTCTGTCAGTGTGGCACTAGGTAACCAGAACAAGAAGTATCTAAGAAGACTTTGCCCTTGTCCTATAAGTACTTTAAAGTGCAAATGCCAATTGCACTTCAAAGTCCTAGAAATCAATGGTGTCACTAAGGTTGGTGTCATCTGGTACAGTAATTATTGGTGTTACCCTCCCTATGGACATGCTTCTCATACGAGACAATACAGAATCCTTCTTAATTTTTTTTTGTATTAATGTTTGGAATGTTACTAGTTAGGAACATTAATCATAGTTTTCATATATTATTCCTTTTCTTTTAATTATTAATTCATTGTCAAAAAAGTTATTGACAAAAATTTGACAAAATCAGCAACTAGTGATTATAAAAACACCAGCAGCAAGGCAAACAACAGTGCGTGCCTGTAGCACATGCCCATAGTGCTCGCGGATGCAGAGGAAACTATGTTGTTTGAAACATATTGTAATTGGGTAATAAGGACAGCTCTGAGTGGAAGGCATTATGTGGTTCAAAAAATAAATCAGTACAGAGTGTTAGGCTTGTAAATATATTGATACATGTAAGCTGGGCTTATGAAAAATATTTTTGTTGTTATAATTAACTGTAGGGATTTTTTATAAAAAATAAAATGTTTCCTCTGAACACTGCACAGAAATTTTATAGACTGTCATTTTAGTGTTACTCCTCCTGACAGTGTCACCTTGTATGGTCTGCATAGCCCTAGTGATGCCACTGCTGGAAGTGATATCCATAACAGAGGCCTGGAAAATGTGTCCTTCACATCTGCCAATTTTCAGGGGCCAAAACTCTATCATATGGGACCACCTAGTTGTAAAGAGGACTGGGAAATACAGTTCTCTGGCTGAGCAAATGCTTTCCAGCCACAGCTCTACAATATGAAGGGGAGCATGGCTCTTTGATAGACCCTGGCCATTTCTCTCTCTCTCTCTCTCTCTCTCTCTCTCTCTC
>NW_006922148.1:258806-287407 GCF_000298275.1 Orycteropus afer afer | reverse complement strand
CAATCTACTTCCGTAGTGATACTGCCTCAGAAACCCAAGGAGGGGTCGCTATGAGTCAGGTCCGACTCGATGGTACATCACAACAATAACACCCCAAACCCAGTGAAGACTGAATTGGTTCAGGCTTAGGGCTAGTTTTCCTAAAATATACTTTTTGTTAGTCACTGCCTTAATGAGGAAATCACTAGGACTCATGGCTGCTCCACTCAAAATAAACTCTTTTGCCTTTTGTTCAAGACTTCTTGTAATGTAGTCCCTATTCCCCTGTCTGAGCATTTATCCCATATCCCTTTATTCCTCAACAGGGAATAAATCTATTTGTGGGAAGATGCTCTTTAACTATCTTGTTATGCCTTTCTACTGCACTTCATACTCTTGAAATCTCAATCAAGCTCCACCCCAAATAGGAAGCCTCCCAGCAGCTTTTGCCCTTCTTTCAACTTCCATTTTGTTTGTGTGGTCCTCTCAGAAGGAAGATGGGGCAATCTACTTCTGTAGTGATACTGCCTTGGAAACCCAACGAGGTGTTGGTATGAGTCAGGTCCAACTCAAAGGCACATAATAACAATAACAACATAGTCCTGGCACATCCTTCCAGTTGTTTTATGCTTGTTTTGGTGTCTTTGGAGGG
Organism: Orycteropus afer afer; assembly: GCF_000298275.1. Lineage (NCBI taxonomy): Eukaryota > Metazoa > Chordata > Mammalia > Tubulidentata > Orycteropodidae > Orycteropus > Orycteropus afer. Next base: position 286,776 of record NW_006922148.1, on the reverse strand, counting down.
TCCAACCCAAAAGGTGGGCAGTTTCAACCTGCCAGCAACTCTGGGAGAAATATATGGCAGCCTGCTACTGTGAAGATTTACAGCCTTGAAAATCCTATGGGGCAGTTCTCCTCTGTCCTATTGGGTCACTACGAGTCCACTAGGTTTGGTTTACTTGGTTATAAACTCCTCAAGCAGAGAGAACAAGCCTTTACACACAGCTCTAACTTCTCCAGGCTTGGTGTTTAGCTCTTCTCATTCACCACACTTTATAACTTTGCATTTTACCCTGTTATTTGTGTTTCCTTGCTTCCTTATAATTCACACACAGATGCCATCTGGCTGTAGAGAAAAGGAACTACAGGCATACAGCAGCTGTCTCCTGACTTAGAGGGGGGATTTGATTAGGATGAATTTCTTCTCTTGCTAAAGGTGTCTTTTCTGATGGCATATCAGGATTCTAGTTCAGCCAGAGATGGGGACTGTTGTTCCTCTTTTGTGTCCCTCAAGTTGTTGTTGTTAGGTACCATCGAATCAGTCATGATTAGTCTGAAAGGACAAGCTGAAAGGCAATCAATAGGATCATAGTGATCCTATGCACAACAGAATGAGACATTGCTGGATCCTGTGACACCCTCACAATCATTGCTATGTTTGAGCCCATCATTGTAGCCACTGTGTCAATCCATCTCATTGAAGGCCTTCCTCTTTTTAGCTGACCCTCTTCTTTACCAAGAATTATGCTTTTTTTCCAGGGACTGGTCCCTCCTGATAACATGTCACTTATAGTGCCTAGCAATTCATAAAGATTTGCTTGTTATCTGTTTAAAATTAATAATATCCAAAGTTTAATTACTATCCATCATTTGCCAGGTGTTTTATTTATTTTGCTTTTAATGCACAACTTATTTATGTTATCCAGGTTAAACTGTCGACAACTAGTCAGACAGAAATTAACCCCCTCCCCCATTTTACTAAGGAGAAAACAGAGGATTCTTATAGAATTGTTGTTTTCTGGCCAGGGACTGGAAGAACCAGAGACCTGAATTAAAATCTTCTGACTTCATAGCCTATGCTCCTTTCATTACTCCATTTGATTGATCAATTCCCTGTGAAAACCACTGAAGTTTCAATACTGCAACCTTACAGAGCTGAGGGATTAGGGAAAAGTCATTTGGTAAACTATAAAACCAAATTCACTGCCATCAAGTTGATTCTGACTTATAGCAACCTTATAGGATAGAGTAGAATTGCCACATAGGGTTTCCAAGGCTGTAAACCTTTATAGAAACAGACTGCCTCAGCTGGTGGCTGGTGGGTTCAGCCACCGACCTTTGAGTTAGTAGCTAAATGTTTTCTCCACTGCACCACCAGAGCTCCTTTCATTTGGTAAACTAGATTTTAATTTTGTGGTGGTTATGTTTTTGTGTCAGCTTGGCTAGGCCTTGTTGACTGGCTGGGCAGCTGGTGGTAGCTATTCCCCATGATGAGACTGGCAATCAACTCCATGGTGGGATCTACCACAAGCAGCTACTCAGCTGAGTAGCTGCTTGGGTATGTGGTTTGTTTCCCATATATAAGAAGCAGCTTTGGCAATGGTCTCTAGCTTATGGCATGCTTGGACCCTGCATGTAGCCATGTCATTGTTCAGCAGCCTGCCATGCTCTACTGACCTTGGGACTTACAATGGACTTGAATTAATGGCCTGCCGTGTGGTTTGGTAACATCAGGACTGTGCCTTTTTACTTGTCAACCTTGGGCTTGTTAACCTCAGCAGCCAGCAGCTGTCTGAGTGAAGAAAAGCCTCTAGATTCAGTGGGCCAGGAGCTGGAGGCAGAGCTGAACCCCAAGGCTGAGGGGCTTTCACCCAGCACTTAGAGCTTGACACTTTGAACTTGGGTTTAAAACCTCCAAATTGTAAGAATAAACTCCTGTTTGTTAAGGCCATCCCATTTGTGGTATATTCTTGTCAGAGCGACAAGGTAACCAGAACAGAATTTGGTACCTAGAGAGTGGGGTGCTGCTCTGACATATACCTAAAATGTGGAAACAGGAGTGGAGTGCGTCCTTGACCCAAGACTCTGGCAGAGAGACCCTGGCATACAGCATGACAGACAGCAAGAGCAGAGCCAAGAGAACTGGCATGAGAGGCATGAGACAGCGACAGCCTTACCAGCCCATGAAGGAGAAAGCTTGATACTTTTGGTTAGGTGGCTTCCTGCCAGGGTGGGTTACCTTCAGGCATTAATTGGTAGAAAAGACCAGCATGAAATGGAGTAGCAGGTTGGCTGGCCCACGGAGCAAGAAAGCTGAATGCTTTGGGGACAGAAGATTTCCGGCAGAGTGGGTTGCCTTCAGCATTAATCGACAGAAATGGAGAGACCAAGGAAACAGAAGCAGAGCTGCCTCAACATGAAAGGGTAGGACCATGGCCTTTTGGGGTGGAACCACCACAGCCTCTTAGGTTTCAAAGAGCCAGGCCTTCATCAACTTGGTTCTGGAGTGTGGGGCTGCTCGTTCATGTGAGCCAGTGGGATGGAGCCATAGCCACTGCCCAAGAGTGAGGAGGCGGGGCTTCCATACCCAAGAGGAAGAGGAATAAGGCCTGCCAGGCCAAGGGGATGAGGTTGCCATTTCGGGGAACCAGGGAACTGGAGCCACCCAGTGGAGGAGACCTGGACAGATGCCACCCAATGAAGATCTGTACAGGTGACAAGTTGACAAGAGGTGGAATTGTGGTGGTTATGTTTTTGTGTCAACTTGGCTGGGCCTGGTTGAGTGGCTGGGCAGCTGGATGTAGTATTCCACATGATGAAACTGGCAATCAACTCCATGATGGGATCTACCACAAGCAGCTGAGTAGTTGCTTTGGGTATGAGGTCTGCTTCCCATATATAAGAAGCAGTTTTGGCAATGGTCTCTAGCTTATGGCATGCTTGGACCCTGCATGTAGCCGTGTCATTGTTCAGCAGCCTGCCATGCTCTACTGACCTTGGGATTTACAATGGACTTGAATTAATGGCCTGCCGTGTGGTTTGGTAACATCAGGACTGTGCCTTTTTACTTGTCAACCTTGGGCTTGTTAGCTTCAGCAGCCAACAGCTCTCTGAGTAAAGAAAAGCCTTTAGCTTCAGTGGGCCAGGAGCTAGAGGCAGAGCTGAACCCCAAGGCTGAGGGGCTTTCACCCAGCCCCGAGAACCTGGCACTTTGAACTTGGGTTTAAAACCTCCAAATTGTAAGAATAAACTCCTGTTTGTTAAGGCCATCCCATTTGTGGTATATTCTTGTCAGAGCAGCACTAGGTAACCAGAACAAATTCTGAGTCTGTAATTGACTTAATTTAAGTGACTTAACTTTCTGGAGCTTCAGTCTTACACTGTTTCCACATCTGTCCCCAGACTCACCCATGCAAATCAAGTAAAATATGCAGAAAAGCTATGAGGAAAAAATTTGTATTTCTGCAGTAATATATCTTATGCTAGAAGTTGTTTGTTTTGTTTTGTATTTTTAAATAAATAAGTCCCAAGGACAGTAAGAAAACAAATTTGAAATCCCATTTCTCAGCAAAGCACTTGAACCCAAGTTTCTTTCCAGATTTGGATCTCTTTTGTACATGTGTTCTGATACCCAAGACTCTAAACCCACCCAGAAAGTGTAGTGTGATTGCAAACACTGCCTGATTTCTCAGTCTATTGAATAGGCAAGCACTGAGTTCAGGGCGAGGGCCAGTAAATGAGGAAGAAGTGCAGGCAGAAGCAGGAAATGCTCAAAGTTGATGTCATCCTAGACAGTTTCACTCCTCTCCCACGATGTTGCAATAGACACTTGGAATACTTCCTTAGAATCTAAGTCTTTAGAAGGCCACCTGGGCCAGTTTTCCTGTGACTCATGGGAGGACCCAGCCAACAAAGAGAGTGCCAATATTTGCATAATGCTTTACAGCTTACACGCATTGCTGTTGAGTTGAATTAAGACTCAGTGACTCTGTGAGGCAGAGTAGAACTGCCACATAAGTTTTCCAAGCTGTAAATCTTTATGGAGGTAGATTGCCGCATTTTTCTTGCAGGGAGAAGCTGGTGGCTTTGAACCACCTTTCAATTAGCAGCTGAACACTTAATCACTGAACCACCGGGGCCCCAGTTAACATCTCCCTTTCAGTCTCCTCAGCAACCAGATAAGGTGGAGGCATCATTATATTCATTTTATCAATGAAGCCTTTAAGAGTCAGATGTTAAAGAACTTGCCAAAAGTTGCAAAACTGGCTCTCAAACTTAATTTCTTTTCTTTTTTCACTACACTTCCATGTATTTAACTAAATCTGTTTAGTGCTAACAACATGTGCTGTCTGTGTTCCCTTCTTGCTGCTTTGGGAAGTACAAAGCAGTTTCCTTCCCTCTTTCTCTCCCTTTCTTTCCTCCCTTTCTGCCTGGTCTGTTTTCTCATCTTTCTCTCCTTCATTCATTCCCTCCTTCCTTTTTCATATTTATTAAGTACTTATTAAGTTCCAGGTGGTGTCCTAGGTCAACAAAAGAAGGAAAAATCGCTGAGCTTATTTTTTAATGGGTGAAGACACAAAATGAAATAAACATTAAAGGATAGTGTATGTCTTGGTGATAAGTGCTATGAAACCAAATAAATCAAAGCTATTATTCTTTCATGCTTATCAATTTAAGAATGAGATGCAAATCAGGACTACAGTAAGATACCACCTCACACCTATTCTCACTGTCATCAGTCAATTCCAACTCACAGAGACCCCTGCTGGGTTTCCAAGGCTATAAATCTTTACTGAAGCAGACTGCCTCATTTTTCTTCCATGGAGCAGCTGGTGAGTTTGAACCACTGACGTTTTGGCTAACAGTCAAATGCCTTAACCATTACACCTCCAGAGCTCCTTTTCAATAATCAATAAAACAGAAAACAACAAGTGTCTGTGACATTGTGGAGAAACTGGAATCCTCATCCATTCCTGATAGGAGTGTAAAATGGTATAGCCACTGTGGAAAAGTTTGGCAATTCCTCAGAAAGTTGAACATAGAACTACCATATGACACAGGATTCCCATAAAACCAAACCTAACTCACTGTCATCAAGTCACTTCTTACTCATAGAGACCCCTCCTCAGGTTTCCATGGAGGTATCTCTAAGGAAGTAGATTGCCCAGTCTTTCTTCTAAAGGATTCCCAAACATAGGTAAATATTCAGAAGAAGTGAAGGTAGTAATGCAAACAGAAAGGTATAGACTAATGTTTATTAAGCATACTTCACACTAGCTAAAGGGTGGAAACAACCAAAATTCTCATCATCAGATTAATAGATAAATAAAAGATGATATGTACACACAGTGGAATACTGTTGTTGTGTGCTGTCAAGTTGATTCTCACTCATGGTGGCCCTATAGAACAGAGTAGAACTGCCTCACAGAGTTTCTTAGGCTGAAATCTTTACTGAAGCAGATTGCCAGGTATTTTCTCCCATGGAGCAGCTGTTGGGTTCAAACTGCCAACCTTTTGGTTAGCAGCCAATCACTCAATGATTGTGCTACCATGCCTCCTTCAATGGAATACTAATCAGCCATAAAGAGAAATGAAGTTTTGATTCATGCCCTAACATGACTGAACCTTGAAAACATCATGCTGAGCTAAGTCAGTCAGTCACAAAAGGGCAAACAGTGTATGATCTCATTTATATGAAATAAGCAAATATATATAAACCAAAGATTATTAGTGGTTACCAAGGGGAGGGGGAGGGAAAAAGGGAAAGTTTTGCTTAAAGGGCATTGAGGTTGTATTAATAGTAGTAGAATGATTTGGAAAATAGTGAGAAGGATTACACAAGTTGAAGATTATAATCAATGTTACTGAATTGTACATGTAGAAATTGTTGAGATGGCATATCTTTTGTTATGTATATTTTCACCAGAATTAAAATGATAAAAAAAAATGGTAAAGAGTGATGGAACATATTAAAAGATAGTAAATTATTTATTCATATGAAGCCAGTGATCTTTTCAGAAGCACAATTCTAATCATGTCTGCCACCAAAAACAAACCCCAAGAATCTCCTCCCTGGTTTCCGTTGCTCTCAGGATAAACTCTGGAGTCTTCAATGTGGAGAGAAGGCCCTGCCTTCTACAGCTTTACCTGACCTCTATGCCTTCTTATCTTCTGTTCTCCAGTCTCACTGACCTTCTCCTAGGTTCCTAAGCATATCCCTTTCCCATAGAGCTCTGCCGTGCCATTCCCTCTGTCTGGAAGGCGCTGCTTCCCACCTGACATGGTCTCCTCTACTCCACTTTCACACTCCAATTCAACCTTTAGATCTCAGCTCAAATACCTTCTCCTCAGGGAAAGTCTCAGCCCCACCCCAATCCAAACACACATATATCTCCAGCCCATTCCTCTGATGATTTTGGGTCTCCCTTATTATACTCTCAAAATCCTGTGCCTTTCTTTCATAGTACTAACTACAGTGACAACTCTGCTCTCATTTGTGCTCTCATTCTTTTCCAGTAGAGGGTGGCTTTTGGGCCAGGGAAATATCTGATCTTACTTACTGGTTCAACATATCACCACCTTTGCAATGGCCCAGTTAAAACCACAGAATCATCTTTAATTTCACTTTTTATTGCCTTTCATATCCAATCAGTTTTCAATGTAACTTTAATATGTGTCTCATATCTACTCCCTCCTTTCCACTTCTGCTGTCTATTAAAGTCCAAGTTAGCACCATTTTTGGGGGGAAGGTAGGGGTTGCTGCTTAGTAACTCCTGATTGTTGAAAAACCTGCCACATAGGCTGCTTCTATTGACCTACCTTATTCTAAATTCCACACTGCATGCATAATGAAGGGCAAGTACATTAATGTGGCTCATCCCACAAATTGAAACTTAATTCTGATGTTGACCTCCTTACTATGCATCCCTTCCTCCACATGTAACATCCTGTGTGATTCAGCCACACCAAACTATTACTCCCTGAGCATGTTCTACATTTTTATTTCTAGCTGCCAGTCCCCTTTCCTGCAGTTTCCTCTGCCTGGAATACTTTCCCCTCCTTTCAGTGTATCTGATTGTGGGATCCTGAATCCAAGGGCCAGCTTAATTGTCATGCATTAGAGTTTAATTTCTAAATCACTTAGTTTGTGGAAGGCTGTGATCTACAGTGGGAGCCCTAACTCCATTATGAGTCTTGATATAAGTTCAGATGTCATTTGAGTTACCAGTAAACCAACAATATGGCTATGCTTTAGCACCATAATGGGTAAGCCATTTGGATACTAACCAGAAGGTTGATGGTTCAAACCCACCACCTGCTCTGTGGGAAGAAGATGATGCATTCTACTTACATAAAGATTTACAGCTTGGAAACTCAATGGGAGTCACTATGAGTTAGAATTAAGTCAATGGCAGTGGGTTTAGTGTATTCCAGTCATGGTCCTTTCCCTATTTCTCTGGTTCCATCTATAAAAGTGATGGATTGTCATCTTGTGATGACTTCCTTTGTTTTCTGTCACATATAATGAACACCACAGCTGTTATGTATAAGCCTTAACAAAAAGGTCTCTATAAAATATATTTGAATCTGGGTCTTTTTTCCTCTAGCACAGCAAGGTTTTTCAGATGCCTCCTGAACTCTTCCTCCCTAGTGTCCGCAATCTATTACATCCACTTTTATTGATTGATTTTTAAAATAATATTTGCCACAATCTGCTGAGTATTATAGTTACTAGATTTGTGTCAGTCTAATGATTTAGAGAGTTCTCTAGTGCTGCTATAACAGAAATATTACAAATGGGAGGCTTCAACAAACAGAAATTTATCCTCTTACAGGTGGCTACAAGTCTGAATTCAGAGTGCCAGCTCTAGGGGAAGATTAGGCTAGAATTCTGAGTTCAGAGTGCCAGTACAAGGAGCTAGGTAGAAGCCCCTCATCTCTGGGCTTCAGCTCTGCCTTTCAGGCTCACTGGAGCAAGCTAGTGGCTTCTCCTAAATCATACAACTGCTGCCTGCAGAGGCTGATGAATCCAACATAAGCAGGTAAAATGGCAGATTGTTGCTTTATGCACTGCAAAGGGAACAATCTCAAAATCATAGGCAACATGACAGGCCACTAGTTCAAATCCAGTAACTAGAGATGAAGACTCAACCAAATGCAGGATCCTTTCTATACTTTCCGGAAGCAGACCACAGCCTGAAGGCAACTCTCCTTCAACTGATCAACTACTCACCGCAGATTCCACCATGGAGGTGATTATACCACATCCAACCTCATCATGGAGAATAACTCCTCAAAATCACAGCCCAGCCAAGTTGATACACAATCTTAACTATCACAAGCAGAGAGGTACAATGTTCAGAAGAATGTCTTATATATAATTTCACTCACTGCCATTGAGTCAATTCCAACTCATAGGGACCCCCATTGGGTTTCCAAGGCTGTAAATATTTATGGTAGCAAACTTCCCCATCTTTCTTCCATGGAGAAGCTGGCTCCATGGAAGTCGAGCAGAATTTCAGTGGTTCAGCAGATTTGAACCACTGACCTTTTGGCTAACACCCAAATGCCTTAACCTACTATACCACCAGAGCTCCTATATATATATATATATTAGATTCTCAATAAAAAATACTTTTTGTTGCTCTTGTCATTAGGTGCATAGCTGTCTTCCAAAATTCTTGGCTTAGATGAGCACGTGCTTCCAGCGTTGGGGCCATTTGTTGAAATATCTTAGTTGGTATTCCAGCAATTCTTGGAGCCTTGTTTTTCACCAATACCATCAATGCAGCTCAGACATTATATTAACTAAACTCAAAACTCACTGCCGTCAAGTCAGATCTGACTCATAGCAACCCCTCCTTGGGTTTCTGAGGCAGTGTCACTATGGAAGTAGATTACCCAGTCTTCCTTCTGAGGCGTGGCTGGTGGGCTTGAGCCACTAGCCTTTTGGTTTTCAGTCAAATGCTTTAGGCATTATGCCACCAGAGATCCTAAACATTACATTGTTGTTGTTATTTGCCGTCTAGTCAGACTTGACTCATAGCGACCCCTCCTTGGGTTTCCAAGGTGGTATCACTATGGAAGTAGATTGCCCAACCTTCCTTCTGAGGAGTGGCTGGTGGGTTTGAACTGCCAGCCTCCTGGTTAGCAGTCAAGTACCTTAGGCACTACACTACCAATAATTTTTGAAAGCAACTTAGTAACATAATGAGAGCAAAAAACTACTACTCAAACCCTTTGAACTGATAACAGCACTTTGGAAAAATCTATTACAGTAAAATAATTGAAGAGAAAATGTCTAATCTTTATAAAGGTGTTCATAAAAGTAAAAAGACTAGGAAAGTCAAATAGAAAATGATAAGAGAATAGCTGAACAAAGTATTGTACATCAGTACAATCAAGTAATACATAATTTAAAAAATCAAAGTGAAAACATTGTCCTTTTAGATGTGGGGAAACGTTATTACAGGTAAGCTAACATGGATAGCTTACCTATAATAAAGGAGCTCTGGTGGCACAGTAGGAGCTCTGGTGGCGTAGTGCCTAAGGCATTTGACCACTACCCAGAAGGCTGGCAGTTCAAACCCACCAGCCACTCCTCAGAAGGAAGGTTGGGCAATCTGTTTCTGTAAAGATATACCACCTTGGAAACCCAATGGGTGTTGCTGTGAGTTTAAATGGACTCAATGGCAGAGGGTTTGGTTTTTAGTTTAGTGTGAGCAGAAAAAAGTAGAACTCAAGGTGTGCACATACTGATTATAATAATATATATGCATGGACACTGAAACAAAACAAAAGAACAGAACAGAATATAAGAAGCTAATGTTTAGAAATCATGAAATTTTTATTCTGTGTAAAGAAGTTTAGATAGAAAATAATACTGCACAATAAAATTTGAATAATTTTTAAAGTTAAAAACATTACATAATAATTAATAAAGTAGGAAGTCCACACATAGATAATGAAGGGTTGACTACATTTATGCATGATTTTAGCTGTAAATATATTAGATGGTTATTTATTCTAGATTGTATAAATGTGTTGCTATCAACTAAAACAAGGGCTTTTGCCTAAGTGCTTCTCTTTTGTCATCTCTTCCCATGAGAATGGATTGGCTTTGTTCTAGGACTTTCACATTCTAGTGGGACTCTATTTACCTGCACAGAAGCAAAAGTAGGTTTAGTGTGAATAAGAGGTAACCCACAGGAAGAAACCCAATTCTGACAATTACTTTCTGGTCCTGGAACCTTCCTGGTCTTTCCAAATTTCTGCCTTGTTCCTGGGCTCAAAGGATTGTTTGCAATGACCAGTTTAACTCCAGAGAGAGGGAAGCTGTTAGGAAAAGCAAGGAAATGGAATATTCCTGGTTCCATTAAGAGAAAAGCATGCTTTCCCTGTTCTTGAGTTTAATGCTTGCTAAAAGGGCTTTTGTAAACAAGTGTACACATACCTCTTTAATCACCTGCCCTTCTGCAGGAGGAACTGGAACGCAGGCAAACAAATTGTCATTCTTATTACTCCACCTAGGGCGCTCTGGTGGCCTAGTGCTTAAAGTATTTGACTGCTAACCAGAAGTCTGGCAGTTCAAACACACCAGCCACTCCTTGGAAAGAAGGTTGGGAAATCTACTTCCATAGTGAGTCGGGTCCAACTCGATGGCACATAACAACAACAACAGTGATTCCGCCTTGGAACCCCAAGGAGAGGTCACTATGAGTTAGATCTGACTTGACGGCAGTGAGTTTTTGGTTTGGTATTACTCCCCCTAAGTAAGCTGATTAAGACTCACCTGCGATACAAGTTAGAAGGCAAGAGTAATATCCTCCGCTCTGTTGGTGGAAAATACGTTCAAGCTAATTGGAGTATTGACAAAGTCCAGGTTTGATCTGAAGAATATTTTCCTAATGTACTTGTAGCAACCATAGATTTACTTTCAGCACGAGGGCTCTTAATGTGTTTCCTTTGGAAAAATGAGCTGTTCTCTTTGTTTTGATTGTGTTGCTGACTGTTCTTGTCTGGCGTTTTTGCTTTGCTACAAGGATGACTCAGTGAGTGAGAATCTTTGCAGAGGGAAAGAACACACATATAAGTTCTAAAGAGTTATTTCCTAAATTTTCATCCTCATGTATCCTCATCCATTTTAGATCTAAACTTTTTCATTTTTAGGTTTTTAAATAGTTGTAATAGATAATATACATAAGAAACTCTTAAAAAAATCAGAAAATTTACACTGCTCCTTTTTCTCCTTGGAATTCTATTTCTCCTCCACTTTTCATACAAAGATGTATCTCAATGAAATATACTGTTATGCATGAAAGTCTTTCTATCAATCTTTCTATTGTATTTCTTTGAGAAAAAATTTGCACATATACAAGTTGAAATTATTACTATTTTTTACTTATGTTACCATAAGGGTTTAAAATTTCTTCTGGGCTGATAGTATCATTAGAATTGTTATAATACATATTTAGTTACAACCACACAGGAATATTGCAGATGAGCCCTCAGGGGGCTTGGCTGGTAAGTGGAGCCCTCCCCTGTGGGTGGGTGTGTGGAAGGTGTCCTGGAGCAAGGAACAGCCACTGCCCAGGCCCAGCTAGGAGCTCAGGTGAGTTGGTTTTAGAATCAATACTTGGGGAAATGAGGACCAGGATATAAATTCCCTCAAATCACTCCTTGTCTGTTTGCCCTTAGGAAAGTCTTCATGGCCCTCAGGTGTGCATGCCCTTGTTGGACCCTGGGACACCCTGCCTAGTGACCTCCAGAGAGGATCTACTGGTGGCTATGGGGTTAACAAGGCTTGGGTGTTGGCTTCTGCAGGGTCTGCCCTGGATGTGCAGAGAAGGCTCAACCAGAGGACTACCTTTCAGTTGGGTAGCACACTGGTGACCAAGCCTGAGGGAAGAAGGAAGGCCCAGGCCTTCAACTTGATGCACTGGTAGGCAGTACTCTTTCTGAGCTCCCTGGTCCATGGCCAGGCTTCTGTTTGCGATATTACTGTGACTTCCTTCTCCATCCTTCCTGATTCCTGCCCCTTCCCTCCATACGTGTTGACCTCTGATAAATACCTTGCACCTCAAACTCTACCACTAAGTCTGCTTCTGGAAAACCCAGCCAGTGACACCTTGATGCGAAGGTCCCTGAGCTAGGCCAGAGATCTGCTTAGCACCCTGGGCCATAAAGGATGGGCTGGAGCCACTTTAGGCTCAGTCCCCCTGTGTTTCCTCTTCCCCCACCTTCTGAACTCTCCCACCACTACTGCAAGGAATTTAGAAGGCCTGATTTCCTGTAGTACTAATGCTAATTAGTCAGAGCTGTCAGAGATATATAGCTTGAATCAATTATGCACTTGACATGTTTGAAAAAGCAAACAAAGCAAACAAACATTACTTTTCTTCTTTTCCTCTTGGGTTCAGTGGGAATGTGAGATAGGTTTTCCAGGTAGAAACTCTTCTGTCTTACTCAGGCTGTGGATGAAAAGACTTAAGCTGTCCTAAAGAAAGACATAAGAAGCAACTAATGCAATGCAAACCTTAAATATATAATAATAACAATAAAAAGGATATTTTAAAAGCTAACACTTAGGAAGTGCTTACCCTATGTCAATAACACTTTTCTAGGAATTTCACACATATTTATTCATTTAATCCTCAAGCAAAACAGTAATGTTAGTAATGTTTCCATATCACAAATGAGGAAATGGAATGATAGGCACGTTTTAACCACATTTTTACCACAAAGATATCAATCAATGCACTAAGAGTCATATCTCATTTCCTTGAGATTTAAATATTGTCTTCCTTTTACAGATGAGAAAATAAGCATGGAGAGGTTAAGTAACAAGTCGAAGTTTACAGAGCTCATTTGTGGGCTTTGAGTCCAGCTGCCCCTGTGGAGGGGACTGTTGTTGACCGGGTCCTGTGTCTTACAGATGTGGGAAACAGAGACACTTCATGTGTGTGGTCTAATACATTGGATGTCTTTAGCATCACAGGCCTCTCTCTGTTACAGGGTCAGCTCCTTAACCATATGCAAGGGCTACAAGGTTGTGAGTTTGGTTTTATTTATTTATTTTTTTCACAAGACCTTATGGCACCCTTTTCTCAAAGGTAATAATGGTTCTCAGTGGTAATGAAGATGATGAAAATGATGTCTTTGCTTCAGTTTTCAGAACTTCCCAATGGAATTTAATGTTTAGTAAAGGGAAGGTGGAGAGTGGTCAGAGATTGGATTTTCCCTTAGCGTGTCAGGACTGTGATGAAGGAGCATTGCTTAACTGCTAAGTGTTATTGTTGTCAACATTGGGAAGAAAGGAATGCAGGGCGGTAACTGAGTGGGGCAATAACTTGAGGCCCTAATGAGTTCTGTTGAAGGTCTCTCTTCTGCGGAGTAGAGATGTGCCAGGGCTGGGAGGGCCTCCAAATACAGAAATAGGGAAGTATTTTCTCAAGAGACACTGCCCACACTGGGCAAATGAAGGGCTCTATTTACAAATGTGTCAGAGGTACAAGGTTTTACTCTGAAGAACAGGACAAATGACTCTCTAGGGAGCAGAACCACAAAGCCTCGTGTATTCAATATGGGACAAATATTGAATACAAACATAACTCAGAATCATGAAAAGTCTCTCTCTCCATTTTTTTTAAGTAGAAGTATTTTATTTCAAATAAAATCTTACAAAGAAACACATTACAGATAGTAGAAAAAAGGTACATTTTAGTGATAAAAATTTATTCTGTAGGTTCGAATTCACTAAAATGATTTATTATAAAGTAGCCAATGAGAACAATGGGATTTTTCTGACAAATGCAAATGTTCTTAATTGGGGCAGGGATGACATTGACTGACATATAGCCACTATCCCATATGTTGTTTTGGTGGTCCATTATTGAGAAAACTAGATTCATGTAGATTAACTGCTACAGATGTTTAAACTTTTAAAATGCTTTACTTTGCAATTTTAAGATATTTTAAAATAAAATGGTGAGGGAAGGAGATTTATCTTCCGGTTTACATAAAAACACACGAACCTAGCAGTTGAAGCTAAAACTTTGGTGATCTTCAATATATCAATATATTGACTGTTATATTTTTGACTGCATTTTCTTAATACTTAGGTTTAGAAATAGTTCAAAAGTTATGCTTACAAGTGTTATTTTTAGAGCCTTGGAACACCAGACTAGTGTGAACCCTAATTTTGTGCACAGGGAAACCACTGACCCAGGCAAATCTGTTATTATTGTTGTTATGTGCCGTCGAGTCAGACCCGACTCATAGCGACCCCTCCTTGGGTTTCTGAGCCAGTATCACTATGGAAGTAGATTGCCCAACCTTCCTTCTGAGGAGTGGCTGGCAGGTTTGAACCGCCAGCCTTCTGGTTAGCAGGCAAGTGCCTTAGGCACTATGCTACCAGAGCTCCTCAGGCAAATCTAAGACACTCTAAATAACTTAGTCTCTCCTTTTTATGGAATGGGATATGCTGAGCTATTTATTACAAAATTGCTTGTAGATTTCAAAATACTCGTGAATCACTTGCTAGGTGTCTGTAGAACGTGATAGTTAGGAACATAAGTTTTGTTATCAGATAGACCTGATATTTAACTAACACTTACTAAAGAGGACACTGTTCTCCAGCCCTTCTGTAATATGAGTTGAACAACTATGATTCTTGAGAGGATTAAATCAGATCGTATATTTAAAGCTCTTAACCCAAGCCTTGACATTTAGAATGTACTTCCTCAGCTATTTTGTAGCTTCTGCAGAGAGCTGGGCACTGGGCACTGTACAAGATGCTTATGTGGGCTCAAAGATGTTTAGACTCATTTCAGGTTCCAGTCCCATCTTCCAAGGTTTATAACAACCACTGTCAAGAAATGCCCCAGGGAACAAGAAAAGAAACCCTCCTGCTGACATTTGTGGCCTGGGAATCCCTGTAACCATAGACTCACTGGTCTTTTCTCTAGATTGAATGATCACCTCTTTTCACTTGGTTATCCAATTACCAATAATTGACAGAGAGTGTATATTTTGATAATTTCTGCATTCCATTGGATCACCTTTCTTTGGAATGGCCACAAATATAGATCTCTTCCAGTCAGTGTGCCAGATAGCTGGCTTCCAAATTTCTTTGCACAGACAACTGAGCACTTCCAGCATTGCAACCATTTGTTGAAACATCTTAATTGATATTTTGTCAATTCCTGGAGGCTTTGCCAAAATGGCTTCAGTGTAGATTGGACATCTTCTTTCAGTACCATTAGTACTTCATCATATGCTTTCTTATGAAATGGTTGACCACTGGCCATTTCTTTTTGACGCACTAACGCTGTGTATTCCTTCCATATTCTTTTGATGCTTCCTGTGTTGTTCAATTGTTCACCCATAGAATCCTTCAGTATTGCAACTTGAGGCTTGAATTTTCTTCAGTTATTTCAGCTTAAGAAATGTTGAGCATATTCTTCTCTTTTGGTTTTCTCATTCCAGGTCTTTGCAAAATTCATCATAATATTTTACTTTGTCTTCCCAAGCTGCCCTTTGATACTTTCTGTTCAGCTCTTTCATTTCACCTTCTATTCACTTTAGCTACTTTATGCTCAAGAGTAAGTTTCAGAGTCTCTTCTGACATCCATTTTTTTTTTTAATTTTATTTTGATTTGGGTGAAGATTTACAGAGTAAGTTCACTTTTCATACAGCAGTTCACATATACTTTGTCTCATGTTATTGACCAAAATTTACAATACAACAGCTCCCCTCCCCCTTCCTCCCCATAGTTACCTCTTCCCAGTGTCCATCCCTCCATACTCTTCTGCGCCCTGAGCTGTCTCCCTGTGCACAAGCAGCCCTTCCTTCTCCCATGATTGTTCTCTCCAGGGCGTGTGTCTACTTGAGGTAAATGTTTAACTCACTTGCCTGTTCTTTGTTTGGCTGGAAACCACAGGTGTGGGTTCAATTCCAGACCTGAAGGGCAGCTAGGGGCCATAGTCTCAGTGGTTTCACCAGGCTCTATTGGCCCAGCAAACATGGTCCCCACCTTCTTTTTTTTTTTTTTTTGCCTCCAAATGATTTTGAGTTTTGCTCCACATTGTTCTCCCTCTCTATGCAGGATCTCGTACATCCCTTCCAAGTGGATGACAGTGGTAGCCGGGCACCATCTAGTTCTTCTGGTCTCATAGTTGTATAGGTTGCAGATCAGACAGTGTACCAGTCGCTAGGACTGATTGTTTCCATTCATTTGGTTTTCTTCTTTCTTCTTGACGAGGAGACACCCATTGTTGCATCTAGATGGCAGCTTGCTAGCTTTTAAGATCCCAGTCACTACTCGCCAAAGTAGGAGGTGGAACAATGTTTTGTATAGTATGACATCCATTTTTTTAATGACCTCTTGATCTCATCACATGTGATATTCTTGACGTCCTCCCATAACTCATCTGATCTTTGGTCACTGTGTCCAATGAATCAAATTTATTCTTCAGATGGTCTATAAACTCAGGTGAAATAAACTCAAGGTCATACTTAGGCCCTTGTGGACTTATTTTAGTTTTCTTCAACTTCAACTTGAAGTTACATAAGACTAATTGATGACTCATTCCACAGTCAACCCTTGGCCTAGAGCTTCTTTGCTATCTCTTTCCATAGATATAATCAATTTGATTCGTGTGTATTCTATCCAGAGAAGTCCACATGTATAATCACATTTATGTTGTTGAAAAAAGATATTTGCAATGAATAAGTCATTGGTCCTGCACAATTCTATCATGAAATGCCCCACATTGTTTCCATCACTAAGGCAATATTTCCAACTTTTGCATTCCAGTCACCAGTAGTTTCAATGCATCTTGATTGCATGTTTGTTCAATTTTAGACTGCAGAAATAGGTAA
The DNA here is from genome assembly GCF_000298275.1 of Orycteropus afer afer. Taxonomy (NCBI): domain Eukaryota; kingdom Metazoa; phylum Chordata; class Mammalia; order Tubulidentata; family Orycteropodidae; genus Orycteropus; species Orycteropus afer. Next base: position 269,919 of record NW_006922148.1, on the reverse strand, counting down.
AAAAATCTTAAAGTTCTTCAATATTGGAATTAGTGGTTGGTTTGTAAATTCAATTATTAGCTATTTCAACCAATCTTCCTTGTAAGCATATGGATATTATCCTATCACTGACAGTGTTGTATATCAGGATAGATCTGGAAATATTCTTTCTGATCATAAATACAACGTCATACCTCTTCAATTTCTCATTCTGACATAGTAAGCCTTATGATTGTCTGATTCAAAACTGCCAATACCAGTCCATTTCAGCTTACTGATGTGTAGGATATTGATCTTCAAACATTTCATTTCATTTTTGTCAATTTTCAATTTTCCTTGATTCATAATTCATACATTCATTCCACTTTCCTATCATTAGTGGATGTTTACTGCTGCTTCTTCTCATTTTGAGTTGTGCCACATCTGGAAATGAAGGTCCTGAAAGGTTTACTCCATCCATGTCATTAGGGACAACTGTACTTTGAACAGGCAACTCTTCTCCTGTCATAGTTTGAGTGCTTTCTAACCTAAGGGGCTCATCTTCTGGTGCTATATAAGACAATGTTCTGTTGCATCCATAAGGTTTTCACTAGTCAATTTTTTCAGAAGTATCTCCAAGTCTTTCTTTCCAATTTGCCTTAGTCTGGAAGCTCCACTGAAACCTGTCCTCCATGAATGACTCTTCTGGTATTTGAAATATCAGTGACATCACTTCCAGAATCACAGCAACATGGAAACCACCACAGTATGATAAACTGAGAGACAAAAGGAACTACCAGAAATTCAAGCTGGATTCAGAAGAGGATGTGGAATAAGGGATATCATTGCTGATGTAAGATAGATCTTGGCTAAGAGGAAAGAATGCCAGAAAAATGCTTACCTGTGTTATATTGCATATGAAAAGGAATTCAACTGTGTGGATCATAACAAATTGTAGAAAACATTGTGAAGAATGGGAACTTCAGAACACTTAATTGTGCTGATACAGAACCTGTACATATATAGAGAGGCAGTTGTTCTAATAGAACAAAGAAATATACTGCATTATTTAAAACCAGGAAAGGTGTGTGCCATGGTTCTATTCTTTCACTATACTTCTTCTATCTGTATGCTGAAAAAAAAATATGATAAACTGGACCATATGAAGAAGAACTTCATCAGGATTGGAAGAAGACTCATTAACAACCTACAGTATACAAATGGCATACTTTGCTTACTGAATGTGTAGAGAACTTGAATCATTTACTGATGAAAACCAAAGATTACAGCCTTCAGTATGAATTACATCTTAACATAAAGGAAACAAAAATCCTCACAACTAGACCAATAAACAACATCATGATAAATGGAGAAAATATGAAGTTGTTAAAAATTTAATTTACTTGAATCCACAATCAACATTCATAGAAGCAGCAGTGAAGAAATAAAAAAATGCATTTAATTGGACAAATGTGCTGTAAAACACCTTTGTAAAGTGTTCAAAACAAAGATGTCACCTTGAGGACTAAGGTGGGCCTGACCCAATGCATGTTATTTTCAATCACCTCATATACATGTCAAAGCTGGACAATGGATAAAGAAGACTGAAAAAGATTTGATGCATTTGAATTATGATGTTAGTAAAGAATATTGAATATGGCATGGACTGTCAGAAGAATGAAGAAATCTGTCTTGGAAGAAGTACAACCAGAATGCTCCTTAGAAGCAAGGATGACAAGACTTCATCTCATGTACTTTGGACAAGTTATCAGGAGGGACCAGTCCCTGGAAAAGGACATTATACTTGGTGAAGTAGAGGGTCAGCAAAAAAGGGGAAGATGCTCGATGAGATGGATTGACACATGGGTGCAACAATGGGTGAAGGACTTGATAGTGTTTTGTTCTGTTGTACATAGGGTCACTATGAATCAAAATTGACTTGATGAGACCTAATCACAACAACAAATCCAATTAACTGATCTGTTCCAGGATTTAACTTACCCAAGAATTTATGGCCAGAACTCCATCATCCTTCACTTGTTGTTGTTGTTATGTGCCATCGAGTCGCACCCGACTCATAGCGACCCCTCCTTGGGTTTCTGAGGCAGTATCTCTATGGAAGTAGATCGCCCTATCTTCCTTCAGAGGAGTGGCTGGTGGGTTTGAACCTCCAGCCTTCTGGTTAGCAGTCAAGTGCCTTAGGCACTATGCTACTAGAGCTTCTCATCCTTCACTAGAAGCATGAATATTTGCTCTGAGGAACATTTAAGTTCTGGTGGGGCAAAGGCCATCATTCATTTACTCATCTTCTTACTCACTCATTGATTCCTATTTGCCTAGGTTGGGACCCCAGCTGAACATCAGTTAAATATATGTAATCAAATATGAGCATCTTCAAATATATGTAATCAGGTCAGGCAGTGGCCCATATTGAAAGATAACCCTTTGAGGTTACTTTCCCAGGTATGTGGGCATCCTGTCCCCCAAAGAGACCAGGAAAGATAACACTTCATTTATTGGGTTTGGTCCCACACAGAGCCAGTATCTGTTTAGGTCCTGGCCCTTGGAATTTGAGAGGATGACCTAAGACAACTACATGACACATTCCTATTATGGTTGGGAAAGGATTATTTCTGGGGGACACCTACGGTGCATGATAAGGTGGATATAGGTTTCTCTCAGGTACAGAAGTTCAGAGCTATAAATCCCAGGGTTCCAGCCCAGATGATTCACTTGGCCACTCTAGTCAGCCAGCTTGGACCTCTCTGCAAGAAGACAAGGGAGAATATTAGAGATGAGGAGATCCAAACCAAGAAACACCTAGCACTGGCACCCTCCTCATGCTGAATCAAGGTCTCCAACATTTATAGAATCCTCCTATCAAAATCTGGACTCAGATCCTTCCACAGAAAAGGCCCTTTGAGATGGGTAGTCTTACTGGGCAGAGGAACATGATAGCGTGAGGATGAAAGAAATGGTGTCTCCACCAGTGCTAGGAACTGACATATCTCTCTGCTCAAGACCAGTTCTTCTGTGGTTAGTCTGTCCAAGGGTGTTGTGGCAGTTAAGGTTATGTGTCAACTTGGCTGGGTCTAGTTTTGAGTGGCTGGGCAGCTGGATGTAGTTATTCCCTATGATGGGACTGGTAATCAACTCCATGGTGGAATCTGCTGTGAGCAGTTTAGTAGCTGCCTTTGGGATCTGGTCTGCTTCCAGTATATAAGAAGACAACTTTGAGAAAGGCCTTGAGCTTCTTGGCACATTTGGATCCTGCATTTGGCCGAGTCATCAGTGACTGGTCTGCCATGTTGTCTGCTAATCTTGGAACTGTTTTTGGGCTTGAACTAGTGACCTGCCATGTTGCTAGACTGTTGTTCAATCTTTGAACTGTGCCATTTTGCTTGTCAACTTTGGGTTTGTCAGCCTCAGCAACCAGCAGCTGCTTGAGTTAAGAGATGTCTCCAGGTCCAGTGGGACAGGAGCAAGAAGCAGAGCTAAAACCTATGTATGGTCGAGGGGCCTTCACCCAGTCCCTAGAGCTGGCACTTTGAACTTGGACTTCTAGCCTCCTAAACTGTAAGGGAATAATTCTCTGTTTGTTAAAGCCATCCACTTGTGGTATTTCTATTATAGCAGTACTAAAGAACCCAAACAATGTTAAGGCAAGGGGAAGGGAAAGCAGCCTCCAAGTGTCAGGCCCAGCTTATCTCTTGGCCTGCAGACACAGCTGTGTCAAGTGTTCTCCAGCTGCACCTTTCCTCTGCAATGAGAGTTGAAGAGGACCTTCTCATAAGCTGTAGTAAGGAGAAACTCACTACCATTGAGTCGAACCTGATGCATAGTGACCCCTCCTTGGATTTCCAAGGTGGTATCACTGCAGATGTGGATTGTCCAAACTTCCTTCCAAGGAGTAGCTGGTGGGTTTGAACTGCCAGCCTTCTGGTTAGCAGTCAAATACCTTAGGCACAATGCTACAATGTCCAGACTTAATGCCAGATCTGGGGGAGGTGTAGTAGTGGAGAGGTGGTATTCATAGCCCAATTGGTTTCAAAGTGTTGGAAGCAGAAATTCAGAGATGGGGTCCTTCTACTCGGGCTTGGTTGGGAGAAGCGGTATAAGAGTCCTAGCCAGAAGCTGTTCTAGGGTCTAAGACTCCTGAAACCAGTCCACCTGTGGGAAGCGACAGACAGGCCTGGCCAGGGGAGCTGAGGGCCCAGAAGAAGAGGTAGGAGGGAGGTTAAAAGGTTATGACTCCTCACTGTCCTCATAACTGGCTATTGAGGGAGAGGGCCTGGGGACCAGTCTAGGCCCAGCACTGAGTATGAAAGCCTAAACCAACAGCTCTCCTTCTGTAGATTGGAAGTCTGGATGCCAAGTTTGCTGAGCTTTTGACTGCTCTGATGATTGTGGCTTGAGAAACATATTTGGGCTACAAAGCATGTCTACCTCTGACAACATAGTGCCCCCTCCTGTGAATGAGAGCCTCCATGGTTGTTATTTCCAGGCAGACCCTACAGATCTCATGGGTAGTACCACTCCCTTAGGGACTTTGCCACCAAAGCTCCAGGTCCCCCTTGCCTCACTACTCATGTCTGGGCCTTGGTCCAACCCTGACTCGGACATCAGACACTGAATACAGACAGAAAGCCACACGGTTTGGCTGTCTTTTGGTGGTGGTGATGGTGGTGGTGGGTAAGATTTCTAGCTTTCTTCTGGGTCATCAATGTCAATTCCAGAGGGAACTGAGAAACAGTTTGAATAATAGAGCTAGCTTAGAGGTCAAGGAGTCAGAGGAGTAAAAAGCTTCTTAGTTTTCTTTTCTTTTCTTTCCTTCCTTTTTATCTGGGGCTGACACTTTTTGCTCTGGCCCAAGGACTTTCTGCTACTGAAAAGGACAGTCATCACATAACTCCATATAGAACACTGATGAACATTTCTGCAAAGCTTGTCAGCTAGTGAAGCAAAATCTGGCAGGAGATCGGCAGACTTCTCTCCACAGGTTCACCAGGAAGGATTTGATCTGAAGACTGTGACCTCCAGAAGCAGCTGTCCTTCCCTCAATGGCCTGGAATTCTGAATTTTAGAATCTCAGAGACACAGATAGAATACCACTTTGTTATGGAAATGAAGACTCGAGATGGGGACAAAGTAGGGTCCAAGAGAGCTCCCTCCAGAAGTGCTTGAGAAGCTGACAGGCAGTAGTCAGGGCCACACTTATGGCTCAAGAAGCAATAAAGATGGGAAAGTTGTCAGGCCCTGCATAAGCACTTGCTCAGGTACTCTAGGCTCCCTGCCTGGGGCACAACTCCATGGAGAGCCCTGAAAAATTTACATCAAGTTTACCAGGTAAAGCCTTGAGAGCAAAGCCTTAGATACCACGCAGGCAATTGGAAGAGGAAGTGGTCCTATTGTTTGAACTGGTAGCCTCAGCAACATCCTGGCTGTGCCAAGAGGCATTGCCTGGTACAACAGGGAGGTGAACAAGGCCACCTGGATGAGAAGGAGCAACATGTGAGCTGGGAAACCTGATACATCTGGATTCCTGGTGCATCAGGATAATTTTCCACCCTCTACTTCCTCTTGTGATTTCCTCTTCCTAAACTGATTCCACTTTAATTCCTTTTTAGGCTACCCAAAAGAATCTCTCATTCTCTCTTGCTCTCTCTCTCTCTTTTTCCAGCCACCTAACCAGTCTGGTATTTTAATTGCCTCATACACATGTGAAGGCTGGAGAATGAATAAAGAAGACTGAAGAAGAATAGATGCCTTTAAATTGTACTGTCAGCACAGAAGACTGAAAATACCATTGAGTGCAAGAAGAATAAACAAATTTATCCTGGAAGTGTAGCTGGAATGCCCTTAGAAGCGAGAATGGCCAGACATCATCTTATCTACTTTGGTCATGTTGTCAAAAGAGATCAGTCCCTGGAAAAGGATACTGCAGTGTAGTAAATTACCTGCTATGTCTTTTCTGGCCATAAGTCTTTATAAACTCCATGGTGGAATTGGCCATGAGCAACCAACTACCTCCTGATTGTTAGTTATCCACCTGGGGTATTTCTGTTGGGAGCAGCACAAAGTAATTTTCTGGAAAGTTTGCTCTCTCTCAAGTGTATAGAATTCTGATATTGGGATTGATTGGTTTGTCCCCTCTGCTAGGCTAAAAAGGAGGCCTCCTAGAAGCAGAAGGAGTCTCACTCTCTGACTGCTGGCTGAGAAAGACTTGCTGCTGAGAGAAACGTGCTCCTGAGAGACATGCACTGCTGAGAAAGAGACACTGAGAGATACAAATTGCTGGGAGAGAGACTGAGAGAGACTGTTGGCTGAGAGATGAGAGATGGCAGGCTGAAAGAGACTGAGCATTTTTCCTGAACTTGAATTGTAGCCTGGCTCTTCCTTAATAAACCCCATAATCTGTCAGTTCTGTGTGGCCACTGCAATGAATTATCGAACCCAGCAGAGAGGTGGTGGGTGTTGTGAGAGAAATGGTTGGTGTCAGGGTTGGAGGGAGGCAGCATGTCTGGCCTCACAGGGATAGGCCTTGGGCCACTTATGGTGATTCTGTCTTCCCCTTTTGGGGTTAGAGGAGGTCAGAATATGCAGCCTTATTGTCCCTTTGCCAGATACCATGCTTTGTAAAATAGAGGGTCAGCAAAAAAAGGGGAAGACGCTCAACAAGATGGATTAACATAGTGGTTGCAACAATGAGCTCAAGCATAGCAAGGATTATGAGGATGGCACAGCACCAGGCAGTGTTTTGTTCTGTTGTTCATAGGGTTGCTATGAATCAGAGCCAACTCAATGGCACCTAACAACAGCAATAACTAGTCTGAAATGTTTTTCTTTCTCCCTTCTCCTTTTTAACTGTCCCAACTTTGGACATCTTCAAAGACCTGGGCCAAGTCGCAACCACTCCTTGAAGTTTCCTGCTGGACTCCAGCCCTGGGTGCTTCATCTCTCTCCATCAAGCTCCTGCATCCATTCTACTCAGTAACCATGGTTTGGCACTCAATTCTGTGCTGTTTTCTCTTGTTCAGTTTCACATGTGCTGATGTGATCTCCCTATTCTGACGGTGTGGTTACTGGGTTTAGAGGTGTTTCTGTGTGCTTAGTTAAGTGTAAGAAGCACTCATGGGTGACCCAATGCCTTGAAAGCACACAGCAATGTACTCTGTGTATCTGTGTGATTCCACAAAGAGCAAGACACATATTCTGTCTATTAGGAATTTAAAATCTAAAAAAGAGGATAAAATGTGCCACAAGTGATTTTATTATAAGGGATTAAAGTAGAAATCAGATAACAGTAGGGAAAAAACAACATGAGGACTCAAAGGAGAGAGAGATCAGAACAGAAATCAGGAAGAGTTTTGTGGAAAAATCTTGGATGGGAAGATGAAGTCCTAACAGACCATGCACTTGGATGCTATCTGTACAGGTGCCAAGTTGACAAGGGGTGGAATAGTGGTAGTTAAATATGTATGTGAACTTGGCTGGGCCTAGTAGTGGCTGGGCAGCCAGTGGTAGTTATTCCCCATGGTGAGACTGGCAATCAACTCCATGGTGAGATCTACCACAAGGAGCTGAGTAGCTAGCTGCCTTTGGGGTGTGGTCTTCTTCCTGTATGTAAGGAGAAGCCTTGGGGATAATCTCTAGCTTATGGCATGCTTGAACCCTGCATATAGCCGTGTTGTTGTTCAGCAACCTGCCATGCTCTGCCGACCTCGGGACTTAGAATGAACTTAAATTAATGGCCTGTCATGTGGTTTGATAACATCAGGACTGTGCCTTTTTACTTGTCGACCTTGGGTTTGTCAGCCTTAGCAGCTAGCAGCTGTCTGAGTGAGTAAAAAAACCTCTAGCTCAGTGGGCTGGGAGCTGGATGCAGAGCTAAATAAAGCTCAAGGCTCAGGGGCTTTCACATAGCCCTTAGAGACTGAAACTATGAACTTGGACTTAAAGCCTCCAAATTGTGAGAGAATAAACTCCTATTTGTTAAGGCCATCCCATTTGTGGTATATTCTTGTCAGAGCAGTACTAGGTAACCAGAACATTCTATTAACAGAGATTTTGAGAAACTAGTAAAGCAGATGCAAATATCGATACTGGATTTATGAGAAGCTAATGAGAAGATAAAGTATTAGGTTCAGTGAAGAGGGCAAAAGAGAGCAGGTTAAGTGAATGGGAAAAATAAAAAAGCCCTCCCACCTGGCAGAACCTAAGAGAAGTTCCTAGAAATACAAAGGAGGTTGAGGAGGAGGGGGGAAAAACAAATCACAATCCCACAGGCTTTAAAGATTCAGAATAGTCATACCAGAAGTTTTTCAAGGTGAGTTGGGGGGGGGTGAGTAGGGACGAAGATCGTACTGGGAAACAGGACAGGACCCTCTGCTGCAGAGTCTGGAAAGGAGTGGGGGAAATCAGAGAAACTCCAAATAAACAGAACCTCGAACTAGACACACAGCAGTGGAATTGAGTCCAAATCTTAGCAACACTTTTTAGCACAGAGTGGAACCAGGACTTGGGTTTTACAACTTGTGGATCTGCGCAGAGTAGGGCAGCCCTTTGTCCTTTGGGTTGGCTGGCAGGTTTGAACTTAGGGACTTTGATTGATAGCTGCATGCCATCATTGACAGACTACTTCAGTGAAGCCAGGGGCTGCAACTGTCCTCAGCGTGCTTGCATCGCTGACTGGATTATCTCATGCTAAGCACAGTAAACAGCCTCTGTCTTTCTCTCCAGGGGTTCCCTTCTTGCGCCAACCTCCTTTCTCCTGTGTGGGTGTTCCAGTGAGTGAGTGGATTATACCTCAGTGGCCAGTTCTCAGGGCTGCTGGCTGAACCCCTGGTTGGGACCCCTCCTCAAATACCTTATCCTCCCTTCATTTTTTCCTCATTTTACCAAACGTTCATCCTTCCCACCCTCCCCCTTTTGTCCTATATTCTTTTTCCCTATTTCTTATCATCCATTTTTTAAAATTGTGCTTTAGGTGCAAATTTACAGAGCAGAATTTGTTTTACATTCAACATTTCATATACAATTTTTGTACAATTACCATCACCAACCCTAATCCCAGGCTCCTTCTCTTCCTTCCTAGTAACCACATCCCTTCCTGTGCCCTTCTCAATTATGCACTCTTGTCTGTCCAGCCTTTCCTCCCTGTGAGTGTTGCGCCTCCTGGTGCCCCATCACTGATTGCTCCAAGGGATGTATCTCCATAGAATAGGTGGGTGCATTGCCCTGGGTTGAGTGTTCTGATGTAAGTGTTATTTACTGTTGGGCTGAGAGCCTGCTCTTGGGAGTGAGTTTTGTCCCAGGCCCTAAGCATATCCCAGGGCCATAGACTTGGGGACTCCACTAGACTCCATCTGACTAGTAATTCTGATCATTATTGTGTCTTTGGATTTTGTTCCACAATTTCCCTCCCACTCTATCCAGGATCTCGTTTTGATCCTTTCCTGAGTGGTCGGCATCGGTAGCCAGGAACCATCTGGTTTTTCTGGTCTCAAGGTCCATCATATACTTGGACTAATTGTCTCCAAATGCCTTTGATTTTTTTACTCTTCTTCACTTCCGATGAATGGAGACCATTAGCTGCATCTTACATGGCCACTCAGAAGGTTTTAAGACCCCAGTCACTACTCACCAAAGTAAGTTGTAGTATAAGATTTTTATGCATTTTGTTTTGCCAATAGAGTCGGTGTCCCACAATAGATGGTCCTGAGTTGGCAGATCCAGTGGATTGCTCTCCCACAGTGTCTGGCTGTCTATGAGGAGTTGCTCTATATCTGTCTTCTGTTGCTTCTGTAATGACTGTGGGTGTTCGGTTACTTAGTATAGCTCTGACAGAAATATACCACAAATGGGATGTTTGAACAAACAGCAGGTTATTCTTTTATATAGTGGAGGCTTTAAGTCTGAGTTCGAAGTGCCAGGCTTTAGGGGCTAGGTGAAAGCCCCTCAACTTTGGGCTTCAGTTCTGCCTCCTGCTCCTGGCCCACTGAAGGTAGAGTCTTTTCTTCACTCAGATAGCTGCTGGCTGCTGAGGCTTACAAGCCCAAGGTTAACAAGTAAAACGGCACAGTCCTGATATTACCAAACTGCATGGCAGGTCAAGTCCATTGAAAGTCCCAAGGTTGGTAGACCATGGCAGGCTGCTGAACAATGACATGGCTACATGCATGGTTCAAGTGTGCCATAAGCTAGAGACCATTCCACAAGGCTTCTTCTTATATACAGGAAGCAGACCACATCCCTAAAGCAGCTACTCAGCTGCTCACATAGATTTCACCATGGAGTCTATTATGAGTCTCATGATGGGGAATACTACATCCAGCTGCCCAGCCACTCAACCAGGCCCAGCCAAGGTGACACACAAACTGAACTACCAAAGCAGGTATTTTGTATCTCTTGTCATCTATTTTTGTTTTATCTCTTCATCTCATCTTCTTCTCTTTGGCTTTTTTTTTTTTTTCCCTCCCCATCTTGTCCAACAGGAGGAACATATTAACCCTCCATTAGTCAGCTGTAGCTACGATACTGACCACCTCACCCAATAGACAAGTAACACCAATAGCTCCTGCACCACAGAATCAATGGCACATAGTAGACAACATCTGTTCACCCCAACTCAAATCATCTTCAAAATGAACAGAGACCTGCATCCACATCCCCATCAGTGATTCCACCAACACAGAGAAAGCTGGAGAGCAACCCCATACAGTCGAGTTAACAACCAAAGAAGTGCACATGTTCCACATGTCCAGATATAGTAAAACATAAAAACAGGGTGAGACAAATGAGTACATAACTAGCAAATAATGACAACTTCAAAATATCTAGGAAACAACAGACAGCTTCAAATCAAACAAAAAACAGGGCAAGATAGTAGAAACAAGTGCCCAAGCTAAAGAATTACCAAGGAAGATAAAGATAAAGAATTCAGAAGATATCTATATCTATATCTATCTATCTATCTATCTATCTATCTATCTATATCTATATCTATATATTATATATATATATCTTCCTTGACCCTCCAAGAGCTCAAGGAAACCATAAAGAGAAACAACAAGAAGGCAGACAGTACCCTGGAAGAACTCAGGAAAACCATGCAAGGACAAAATAACTATACAATGAGAAATCATACAAAAACAAC
>NW_006922148.1:255810-258580 GCF_000298275.1 Orycteropus afer afer | reverse complement strand
TTGGAATCCCAGAACAAGAAGAAGAAAAAAAAAAATAACCAAAAAAAAACCAAAAACCAACACTGAGAAAATTGTCAAAGACTTGCTAAAAGAAAATGTCCTACATATCATGAAATAAGACAAGATAGCCATCCAAGATGTTCAACAAACCCTGTACAGGATAGTTCCTAAGAGAAAGTAACCAAGACATATCATAATCAAACCTTCCAAAACCAAAAACAAAGAAAGAATTTTAAGAGCAGCTAAAGAAAAATGAAATGTCATCTACAATGTGCAACCTATAATACTAAGTTCTGATTTCTCAGCAGAAACCATTCAGGAAAGAAGACAATGGGATAGCATATAGAAAACCTAAATCATAAGAATTGTCAACCAAGAATTATATATCCAGCCAAAACCAAAAAAAAAAAAAAACTCACTATTGTCAAGTTGATTTTGACTCATAGTGGCCCCTCCTTGGGTTTCTGAGGTGGTATCTCTACGGAAGTAGATTGGCCAATCTTCCTTCTGAGGGGTGGCTGGTGGGTTTGAACTGCCAGCCTTCTGGTTAGCAGTCAAATTCCTTAGGCACCATGCCACCAGAGCTCCCAAACTGTCCCTCAAATATGAAGGTGAAATCAAGACATTCCCAGACAAACAGAAATTGGTACAGTGATAGACAAATAGACCAGTGGAACAGAACCAAAAACATAGAAATAGACACATACATCCATGGACAGCTGATCTTTGACAAAGGTCCAAAACCCATTAAGGTAGGGAAGAGATAGCCTTTTTAAAAATGGTGCTGGCAAAATTGGATATATACTTATAGAAAAATGAAATAAGACCTATACCTCAGCCCATACACAAAAACAAATTCAAGTTGGATCGAAGACTTAAATGTAAAACCCAAAACCATAAAGTTCATCAAAGGTAAAATAGGGGCAAATCTGATTTATAGCATAAATAGGCTATCAAGCATAACCCAAAATATCCCAGCTGAAGGGAAACTAGATGACTGGGACCTTTTAATAATTAAATCATTATGTGCATTTAAAGACTTCTCTGAAAGTCAAAAAGAGAAGCTACAGATTGGGAAAAAATACTTGGCATGACATATCTGACAATGCATTTATCTCTAAAATTTATAGAAAATTTTAGCACCTCAACACCAAAAAGACAAACAATCCAACTAAAAAAATAGGCAAAGGACATGAGCAGATATTTCACTAAATAAGATATATATACAGGTGGCCAACAAACACATGAGGAAATGGTCACAATCATTAGCTATTAGAGACATGCAAGTCAAAACAACGAGATAGCATTTCATCCCAGCAATAATAGCAAAGTTCAACAAGACAGAAAATAACAATTGCTGGTGAATATGCAGACATTGGAACTCTCATACATTCTTGGTGCCTGTAAAATGGTACAGCCACTGTGGAAAACAGTATGACATTTCCTTAAAAAATTGAAAATAGAAATATCATTTGATCCAGCAATTCCATTACTAGGAATATATCCTGAAGAGTTGAGATCCAGGATATGAATAGACATATGCACATCTATGTTCATCACAGCACAATTCACTATAGCAAAGAGATGGAAACAACTTCAATATCCATAAACAAATGAATGGATAACTAAACTATGATGCATTCATGTAATGGAATATTATGCAACATTAAAGAATAATGAAGAACACACAAATCATCTCACAACGTGAATAAATTTGGAGGACATTCTGCTGAGTAAAATAAGACAAACACAGAAAGACAAATATTGCATAAGTCCATTATTATAAAAAGTCAAGGAAAGGTTCCTACAGGGAAGGAAATTCACTGTCTTGATTACGGGGATAGGAGGGAAGGGGAGGTAAAATTTCAGACTAGTTGAGGGTCACATGTTGATTTGGGTGAGGGGAGGGGCGGAAAGAGTCTGTGACCAGTACGGTGAAAATGGGGAAAGGGAAGACACAGAAATACGCACAAAAGATACAGACAACAGAAGCAAATATTATTACATGCACAATACTATGTTACCACTGGCACCAAAAACTGGGCTATGGGCAAATGCATAGATAGGTGAGAACATCAGGTGGGCATAGGCAAACAGGAATATACCCAAGACTAAGGATAGATTTGGCTGAAGACAATCTTACATATTGTAATTGTGCTACAAAATTATCCACACACATTACATATATAACAGAGGACAAGGTTGGAGTAGGTTGTGGTCTTGAGACCATGGTCTTGGAGGATATCATGCTCAATTGGCACAATATAGTATGTAAAAATCTTGTTCTTCATCCTACTCAGGTGAGTAGCAACTAGGTTCTTAAAAGCTTTACATTGGATTATTTAAGATGCATCTATTGGTCTCCTGTTATCTGGAGCAAAGAAGAGTAAAGAAAATCAAAGTCACTTGGAAACAATTAGTGCAAAGATATGATGGACCACAAAGACCTCAGCCTTTACAACCCTGAGAACAGAAGAACTAGACAGTGCCTGGCTACCAATGTCAACTACTTGGAAAAGAATCAGAATTAGAGATCCTGGGTAGAGTGGGAGAAAAAAATGTTGAAAAAATTAAAAAACACAAAATGACCAGAATTACTGGTTAGTGAGTTCTGGCAAGATGGCGGACTAGGCAGAAGGACTGCACAGACCCTCTTCAACAAAGAAAAGGGAAACCAATTGACAAAGACACAGAAGATAATCTTGGACCGCTGAGCCTTGAAGGGAAGGATACAGAAGTAGACTAAACCCCAACTAGCAGAAGAATTTGC
>NW_006922148.1:229597-238414 GCF_000298275.1 Orycteropus afer afer | reverse complement strand
AAAATTTAAAAAAAAAAAAAAAAAAAGAATTACTGGTTAGATGCAGACTGGTAGAACCCCCAAGACTATGGCCCCAGATTATCCTCCAGGACTGTAAATGGACTCATTTCATGGATTGACTCTCAGCCCAACAGTAGAAAGACCTACAAGCAGAACACCTCTTCCAGGGAGATGCACCCACCTACCTATGCACCCTTACTCAGTCAGCCATAAGACATCACAGGGGCAGCATTCACATGGAGGGAAAGCTCGACAGACAGGAATGCAGAAGGATACAGGGAAGGGGAAGTCACAGGGAGAAGAGGGGAGAAGAGTTTTTATGGTTGGGGATTGTAATCAGGGCTGTGAAATCAAATGTGCACAAACTGTTGAGAGTGAAATGAATGTCCTTTGTAAATCTGCACCCAAATCACAATTAAAATAAATAAATAAATAACAATTGAATAAAAGGTTTTTATTGATAGACTACATCTGAGATAGATCTTAAACGATGAAAAGAGCTTCAGGTGAAGTGACAGGGCAGAGGGAGGGAGGGCCTTCTGGAGCCCCAGTGAGACCCAGCATTTAAATATGTAGCCCTGGTGGAGACCACCTGGCCTTTTGTAGTCCAGGAGCTCAACTGAACCAAGAAGGCTGTATGACTTCTTGGGTTTTTCCCATGAGTGATCTCAGGGATGTGAATGATTCAGCAGAAAAGAGTGGGAGCTCAGCATGGTGGTGGTGGGTATGTGCTAGTGGTCTTTACTTAAGAACCTTTCCCCCCTGAAGCCAATGCCCTGACTGAAGTTCTCAGTGGCCATCTATCCTGTACTGAAGTGGCTAATGACCACTATCTTAAAGGACTGAGGGGACAGACAGTAATGGAGCATACTTTAATGTTCTCAGACTGTGTGACAGTTTATTTCCCTTTGCCCCAAGGAGTAAAGGCAAAAATCAGTCCAAGTCAGGACTCAAGGTCTGAAGGAAACCAGGATGTTTTCCAGTAGGAACATTGTCATGAGAGTGGAGCAGGCACTCCCAGGCCTGGAGCAGCTCCTCAGCTTCTACCTCTTCCTCCCAAGAAAGCCATACAAGCACATGGCACAGCTGTGCTCCCCATAAGGAAGTCACCTCCCACCTAATGCAGCTGAGGTTTCCCTGTGATTCAGGTCCTCAGGCCTGGAACAAGGAAATGAAGTCCAGGCTGTTTGTGTCAAAGAAGCCAGCTCCTTTTGGTACATGTGCTGAGACCTGCCTCCTGAAGGATAGGGGACAGCTCTCACTCTAGGTCCTCAATCCTGTGAGCCACCTGGAGTCTCCTGATCTCTAGCAACAAATCACTCACATGTATAGGGCTGGGGTTGTCTTCTTGCCATGCACAAGAGGAGACATGTGAACTACTTGAGAAGAGCACTAAGTTAATTCTGCCCTGATCCCCTATGTGACAAACTATGAGGGGCCCCCCTGCGCCTCTCTCGGCATCAATGCAGACTAGAAACTCAGGGAGGTGCCAACATCTTGCACCCTGGGCTGACCTCCTGCTTTATTAATCCAAACAGTGTCCCCAGAGTTTATGTTGCCAGATTAGTGCACAACAGGTATATCATTACACAATAATAATTTTTCATAATTTGAAACAATTATTGAATAATTAAATCTTGCTGCATTTTATAGTCCCTTACCTCACCGTCATCTTGTTTATTCCTTCTTTAGTACCAGGGATATTTATATAAGATGTTTCTTTAAGAATGATGATTCCCTGTTACTTTTTCTTCACCAATCAATATCTCCTGATCCCATCAATCCAGCTGATGATAGCACCCTGTGTTTGGTCCATGAACAATAGTAGAGCTGATGGCACACATGTCTGGCTGAGAGGAGATCTGTGTGTGTGACCATGGAAACTCCTCCTTCTTCACTGCAAGCATGGTTGCCTAGGTACAGCCAGGGAGGGCCAGCTTGCCTTGGTGGACCTTATGAGTGGGGCTAAGAAGAGACCTGTGTGTTTCAATAATTGCTGTGCACTAATGTAGCAGCACCACCACATATCTGTCAGTTTCTCATATTGTGGTGGCTTGTGTGTTGCTATGAGGCTGGAGGCTATGCCATTTGGTATTTCAAATACCAGCAGGGTCACCCATGGTGGACAGGTTTCAGTGGAGCTTCCAGACTAAGACAGACTTAAAAGAAGGTAGGGGCCATCCACTTCTCAAAGAATTGGCCAATGAAAATCTTATGAATAGCAATGGAACACTGCTATATTACTGGAAAACTTGCTGAATAGCCCTGAAACATTGTCTGACATAGTGCTAGAAGCTGAGCCCCTCAGGTCGGAAGTCATCAAAATGTGACTGGGGAACAGCTGCCTCCGTAGAGTAGAACTGACCTTCATGATGAGTATGGAGTAAAGCTTTTGGGACCTCCATTTGCTGCTCCAGCACAACTCAAAATAGGAATAAACAGCTGCAAACATCCAGTAATAATCAAAACATGGCATGTACAAAGTATGAGACTAGGAAAATTGGAAATTGTCGAAAATGAAACAGAACACATAAAGATCAATATGCTAGGCATTAGTGAGCTGAAATGGACTGGTTTTGTCCATTCTGAATCGGACAACCATATGATAAACTATGCCAGGAATAATAAATTGAAGAGGAATGGCGGGGCATTCATCATCACAAAGAATGTTTCAGGATCTATCCTGAAGTATAATGCAGTCAATGATAGGATAATATCCATACACCTACAAGGAAGACCTTGGTTTAAAATCAAGAAGGGAGTGTGTCAGGGTTGAATCCTTTCACCATAATTACTCAGTGTATATACTGAGCAAATAATTCGAGAAGCTAGACTTTCTGAAGAAGAATGTGGCATCAAGATTGGAGGAAGAATCATTAATAACCTGCCATATGTTGACGACACAATTTTGCTTGCTGAAATGAGGGTGACTTGAAGCACTTACTGATGAAGACTGAAGAATACGGTCTGCAGTAAGGATTACATATCAATATAAAAAAAAACAAAAATCCTCACAAGTAGACCTATAAGCAGCATCACTTTAAATGGAGAAAAGATTGAAGTTGTCAAAGACTTCCCATTGTTTGGTTCTACAATTGACACCAATGGAAGCAGCAGTCTGGACATCAGATGACATATAGCATTGGGCAAATCATCTGCAAAGTGTCCCTTTCAAGTACTGAGGAGCAAAGATGTCTCCTTGAGGACTAAGTGAACCTGACACAAGCCTTGATATTTTCAATTGGCTCATATGCATGTGAGAGCTGGACAATGAATAAGGAAGACTGAAGAAGAATTGAACTTTTACAAGTGGTGGCCATTTTGGATATTAAAGTGAACAAGGGTACAGACATTTTTAATCTTTACAAGGTGTGGCTATTTCAGATTTTAAAGTGACAGCACTCTCATTCATATTCCACAGACCTAAGAATAGGCTCTGTTTGCCAAGGACAGCAGGGACATACAGAAGGCTGACAACAGGAAAGGAGACAGGTGGTAAGTGTATAAGAGCTGCCAACTAGTGAATAGAGGAGCACATAACAGTACTCTGCTTATGGAGATAACATGCAAACAAAACAAAGAAAGTGAAAATCGTGGGCAAGTCACTCCAACATTCAATCACCAATTAAATATAAACACAACAACATCACAATGCCTTGGAGACAACAGAGCATTGCAGTGTACACAAAGAAGCAAGATAAAGCAGGAGAAACAGGGACCAGGATACAGACCAAAAACATATGCCAGAGGAAGACACAGCATTGGAACTCCCTGATAAGGAATTCAGAAGAATTATATTTAGGTATCTTCAGCACATTGAGAGAGAGAGAGAGATCAAGGTAAACACTGACAAAATTGAGGAAAACACAGAGAAAGCCCTAGAACAATTTTGAAAGACAATACAAGAACAAAATGACAAATTAAAAATTAAAACTGATACAAATCTACACATAGAAATCCAGAAGATTAATACTAAATTTTTAGAAATATATGAGACACTGAATGAGCAAATGAGTAGAATTGAATCAATGGAAGACAAAATTTGTCAGATTGAAGACAAATATCTCAATACTTCTTTGGAAAAGGATCCATTAGAAAAATGATCAAAACAAAATGAAGAAAAGCCTAAGGTTCTTGTGGGATACCATCAAAAGGAATAACTTACATGTCATTGGAATTCCAGAACAGGAAGAGACAAATAAAACCACAGAAAAAATGGTCGAAGATTTGTTGGGAGAGAATTTTTGTGGTATGATGAAAGATGAGAATATATCCATTCAAGAAGTCCTACAAACATAGATCCCAAAAGAAAATCACCAAGACATATCATCATCAAACTCACCAAAAACAAAGAAAAAGAAAGAATCCTCAAAGCAGCATGGGAAAAACAAAAAGTTACCTACAAAGGGCAGCCAATAAGACTAAGCTCAGATTTCTCAGCAGAAACCATGCAGGTGAGAAGACAATGAGAAGAATATATAAAACCCTGAAAGATAAAAATTTCCAGCCAAGAATTATGTACCCAGAAAAATTGTCCCTCAAATATGATGGTGAAATTAGGACATTTCTAGATAAGCTGAAATGAAAATAATTTGTTAAAACCAGACCAACCTTATAAGAGATGATAAAGGGAGTTCATTGGACAGAGAACCAACAACAGCAAAGAACCACTGACCATTAACACATATGGTGACATAACCCAGAAACCAACCCAGCTACAGAAGTATTCAAAGTAAACAAGCTTACAAGATTGTAAACAGGGAAACAGAGACATCAATTGACAAATGAAGACAACTACAAACCAAAAAAAGGGAAAAAATTGTGTAGCTACAGAACTTCCAAATAGTGAAGAAGTCAAGACAACTACAACATAGAATGGACTGTTCTAAAGTTGGAAAGAAAACTATAAATCACAGGCTAACTTCAGAGAAAAATGGTAAACCATCACATCTAAATTAAAAAGAATACCAACACAAATATTTAGCAAATACTAAAACAACAACAAAGAAAATTATAACATGATTCAGAAACAAAACAAGTTCAGCACAGAAAATTATATGGAACAAACAAATTGACACCACAAAAAAAGCACATAACATAAATGACAGCAACAAAATCATATTTCTCAATAATTACATATCTGACAAGGTACTTATCTCTAGGATTTCTAGAAACCTCCAATGCCTCAATAGCAAAGGAATTAACAATCCATCTGAAAAATGGACAGAACACATGAAGAGACACTTCACCAAGAAGTACATGAAGTACATGAAGAAATGCTCATGATCACTGGCCATCAGAGAGATGCAAATCGAAACCATGAGATACCATCTCACCCCAGCACTGATGGCAAGGTTCAACGAGACAGAAAATAACAAATGCTGATGGGGATGTGGAAAGATTGGGAATCTTATACACTGCTGGTGGGACAGTGAATTGATACAGCCACTGTGGAAAGCAGTATGGTGATTCCTTAGAAAGCAGGAATTGGAGACACCATTTAACCCAGCAATCCCATTACTAGGTATATATCCTAAGAAGTGAGAGCCAGGACAAGAATAGATAATGCACACCCGTGTTCATCGCAGCACTACTTACAATAGCAAGAAGATTTATTTGCCCATCAATGGAAGAGTGGATGCCAAACTATGGAACATACACACAATGGAATGCTATGCAGCACTAAAGAATAATGTAGAGTCTACAAACACAGCATAACATGGATGAACATTATGGATGGACATTATGCTCAGTGAAATAAGTCAATCACAGAAGAACAAATATAGTATTAGTTTGTTGTTGTGGAGGGTCAAGGAAAGGTTTATATATGGAGTGAAACTTTCTTTGTTGGTTGCCAGAGGTGGGAGGGGTGGGAAGGGAACACTGACCCAAATAAAAGCATTGACCCAAATAAAAAAGAAGAAGAAGATAGAGGGAATACACAGAGTCACTGTACCCCCCCAAAAAAAAAAAATTGGTCGATGTTCATCCATCTCAGGAGGTGGCATATGATCAAGAATGAATGGTACTGAAGGAAGAAGTCGAAGCTGTCCTGAAACAATTGGTGAAAAACAAGGCTCTAGGAATTGATGGAATATACAGTGAGATGTTTCAACAAACAAATGCCTCACTGGAGGCACTCACTCAGCTATGCCAAGAGATTTAGAAGGCTACCCAGCCAACTGACTCAAAGAGATCCATATTTGTACCCATTCCAAAGAAAGGTGATCCCGCAGAATGAGGAAGTTATCAAACAATATCATTAATATCACATGCAAGTAAAATCTTACTGAATGTAATTCAAAAATGGTTGCAGCAATATATTGACTAAAAACTTTCAGAAATGCAAGCTGGATGTAGAAGAGGACATGGGATGAGGGACATCATTGCTGATGTCAGATATATCTTGGCTGAAAGCAAATAATACCAGGAAGATGTTTACTTGTGTTTTATTGACTATGCAAAAGCATTCAATTGTGTGCATCATACCAAATTATGGATAACACTGAGAAGAATGGCATTCTAGAACACTTAATAGTACTCATGAGGAACCTGTGCATAGACCAGGAGGCTGTTGTTTGAACTGAACAAGGGGACACTTCATGGTTTAAAATCAAGAAGGTAGTGCATCAGGGTTGTATCCTTTCACCATGCTTATTCAATCTGTATGCTGAGCAAATAATCCGAGAAGCTGGACTATATGAAGAAATACGTGGCATCAGGATTGGAGGAAGAATCATTAGCAACCTACGATATGCAGATGACACAACTTTGCTTGCTGAAAGTGAGGATGAATTGAAGCCCTTACTGATGATGATTGTAGACTACAGTCTACAGTGTGGATTACACTTCAATATAAAGAAAACAAAAATCCTCACAGCTGGACCAATAAGCAGCATCATGATAAATGGAGAAAAGATTAAAGTTGTCAAAAACTTCATATTACTTCATTCTACAATAAAAACAAATGGAAGCAGCAGTCAAGACATCAAATGATGTATTGCCTCATATGCATGTGAGAGCTGGACAATGAATAAGGAACACTGAAGAACAGTTGATGATTTTGAGTTGTGGTGTTGGTGAAGAATGCTGAAGTACCATGAACTGTTAAAAGAACTAACAAATTTGTCCTGAAAGAAGTGCAGCTGCAATGCTCCTTGGAAGCAAAAATGGCCAGACTTCGTCTCACCTACTTTGGTCACATTGTTAGAAAGGGCCATTCTCTGGAGATGGATTCATGCCTGATAAAGTGGAGGGCCAGCAAAAAAGTGGAAGGCTCTCAATAAGAAGGTTTGATACAGTGGCTGCAATGATGAGCTCAGGTATAGTAGTAGGGATCATGAGGCTGGCACAGGACCAGGCAGTGTTTCATTTTGTTGTACGTAAGGTTGCTATGTTGTACACAAGGTTTCTATGAGTCAGAGACAACTCAATGACACCTAACAACAAGAATTGTATTTCAGAAGCATCACAGTTTTCCCTTCTGTGTGTAAAATTGAGAAGACAAATTGTCCCTTCTCTCCAGGCCTCTTCTTAGCCACACTCATAAGGTCCACCAAGGCAAGCTGGTCCTCCTTGGTTGTACCTTGGCAACCATGCCTGCAGTGGCCCTAGAGGAAGGAGTTTCCATGGTCACACATGGTATTATGGTACAAATGAACAGAGTGAGAGGATTCATCTCACCCTCATCTCTCCACAGCTCAGGCTGTTGCTCCATGTGATAGTTAGAGCTGTGTGTCAATTTGGCTGGACCACAATTCTGTGTGCTTGAAGCAATTGTGATGTGGGTTATCCCCATGATGGGATTGGATGTATATGTTTTGAGCAGTCAATCCGTTGAGGGGGAGTTTCCCTAGAGGTGTGGCCTGCTTCCAATATATTTATGGACATCCTGGGAAGAGAGACATTCTTCTGTGGATGGAGATCCTGTTGTGCTGCCTACAACTGTCCGTGAGTGAATAATCCACCATTTGGCCTGGAGATCTTGGGTTCCTCATTCGTTGAAGTCAACAGCCAGTATACTGCCTGCCAACCTTGACCTTCTCAGCCCCTACAGCTGTGTGAGTCAGGAAATGCCTCCAGCTTGACATTTGATCTAAGAACTTGGGACTTGCCAGCTTCTATAAGTGTGTGAGCCATTTTCCTAAGACAGATTTCTCTTTTTCTATATGTATATATAAGCTTTACTGGTTTTGCTTATCTAGAGAACCCATCCTAACAACACACTCTATTTTTGGCAGCTCAGAAAGGGTGAAAGGAGTGAGGCACTTCCCTTGGGTGTAAAATGTGACAACTACAAAAAGCTTAATAATCAAGGTGAATAACATTTTATTTATTTATTTATTATATTTTTATTTTTTGTTTTAAGAGTTTGTTTTACATTCAACATTACGTGTACATTTAGTTTCACTCCTCATTTACTATGCCTAACCCTAACCCAGTCTCCTCCCCTCCCTGCCCACTAACCCTCCCTCTATGCCCCTCATAGTTATGCACTCCCATTTGTCCTGCATTTCCTCTGTGTGAATGTTGCCCCTCTGGTGCCCCATGGTCGATTGCTCCAAGGGATGTATTTCCATAGAGTATGTGGGTGCATCACCCTGGGTTGAGTGGTCTGCATGTGATGTTGTTGTTGTTAGGTGCTGTCCAGTCATCTCCAATTCATAGTGACCCTATACACAGCAGAATGAAACACCACACAGTCCTGAACCAGCTCCATGATTCTTGCTATACTTGAGCCCATCACCACTGTCACCGTGTCAATCCTTCTCGTTGAGGGCCTTCCCCTCTTTTGTCAACCCTCTACCTTACAAAGCA
>NW_006922148.1:219506-226972 GCF_000298275.1 Orycteropus afer afer | reverse complement strand
ATTTCTGTCACCAAGGCCAAATTTTCCAACTACCGGTGATTCTTCTTTGTTTCCAACTTTTGCATTCCAATCACCAGTGATAAGCAACACATCTTGATTTCATGTTTGGTCAATTTCAGACTGCAGAAGTTGATAAAAATTTTCAATTTCCTCATGTTTGGCTTTGGTGGTTGGCGCATAAATTTGAATAATAGTAGTATTGATGGGTCTTCCTTGTAGGCATATGGATATTATCCTATCACTGACAGCATTGTACTTCAGTACAGATCTTGAAACATCCTTTGTGATGCTGAATGCCACACCGTTCCTCTTCAATTTGTTATTTCCAGCATAGTAGATCATATGGTTGTCTGATTCACAATGCCCAAAACTCATCCATTTCAGCTCACTAAGGCCTTAAATGGATGAGTTTTGGGCATTGTGAGGTTGGGCAATGCTACTTCCATAGTGATACTGCCTCTGAAACCCAAGGAGGGGTCACTATGAGTCAGGGCCGACTTGACGGCAAATAACAACAACAACAACAAGGCCTAGGATATCAATCTTTATGCATTCCATTTCATTTTTGACAACTTCCAATTTTTCTAGATACATACTTTGTACATTCCATGTTGTGATTATTAGTGGATGTTTGCAGCTGTTTCTCCACAATTTGAGTCATGCCGTGTGAGCACATGGAGGTCCTGAATGGTTACTTTACCTGTATCATTAAGGTTGGTTCTATTCTGATGAGGCAGCTCTTTCCCAGTCCTATTTTGAGTGCCTTCTGACCTAAGGGGCTAGTCTTCCTGCACTGTGTTAGATAATGTTTCCAAGCTACTCATAAAGTTGCCCAGTAATGTATCAGACAGTATTTCCCTACTATTCATAGTATTTTTCCTGGCCAATTTTTGAGAAGTGGATGGCCTCCTCCTTCTTCCTAGTCTGTCTTAGTCTGTAAGCTACATTGAAACTTGTGCACTATGTGCAACTCTGTTGGCATCTGAAGCACCAGTGGCATAGCCTCAAACCTCACAGCAACGTACATGCCCCACAGGATGACAAACCAACAGACAAGTTTGTCTCCCTTAGCTGTTGGAAACCTCTGCACCCTCCCCTTACCTAATTCCTACCTGGAACCTGCCACTTTGTGGTCCCTGGCTGCTCCCTCCCTTTCCTGGTGCTAAGGGGCTTGGGCCTAGCCTTGCCTCTCTCCTCTTTAGCTGGATATCCTGCTGCTCCGGAGGTCCCTGGCCTCTCTTGCTCCCTCTCTTTCCTGCCTCTAGGGGGCTTGGGGCCTAGCCATTCCTCCTGTCCCTTTTTACCTGGATATTGAGCTGCTCAGCAGGTCCCCAGTCTCTGCATGTACATCTTGTTAACTATTAAGCTGAGGGCCAGCCCCTGATAGTGAGTGTTATTCCAGGCCCAGAATGTATCCCAGGGCCATAGCATTGGGGGCTCACCAGACTCCATCTGACCAGTAATTCTGGTCATTATTGAGTTTTTGGATTTTGTTCTACATTTTTCCTCCTACTCTATCCAGAATCTCCACCTTTGTTCCTTTCCTGAGTGGCTGGCATTAGTAGCCAGGCACCATCTGGTTCTTCTGGTCTTGAAGGTCGTCAAGACCTAGGGCTGATTGCTTCCAAATGTCTTTGTTTTTGTTTGTTTTTTTGTTTGTTTGTTTGTTTGGTTTTTGCACTCATCTTTGCTTCTGATGATAGGAGAACGTTAGGTGCATCTTAGATGGCCACTTGAAAACTTTTAAGACCCAGTTGCTATTCACCAATGTAGGATGAGGAACAAGGTTTTTATGTATTTTGTTGAGCCAGTTGAGTCTGGTATCCCTCAGTAATATGGTCCTAAGACAGTAGATCCATTGGATTTCTCTCCCACAGTGTCTGGGTGTCTGTGAGGAATTACTCTGTGTCTGTCTTCTGTTTTTTCTGTAAGAATTGCAGGTATTTTGTATCACTGGTATCTGTGAAACACTAGCCTGTGTTGAATCTATCCTTAGTCTAGAGTATACTCCTGTTTGCTAATCCCAATCTGATCCTCTTAGGTGTTTATGTGATTATTTGTAGCCTGGTGTTTGGTGGTAATCGTAATGCAGTTTTGTGGATATACTGGTTGGTGTTAGCATCTGTTGTCTATCTCCTATGTGCATAGTTCAGTGTCCTCCCTTTTTCTAATGTTATCGTGGTGATCATGGACTCTTTCTATACATCCCTGCCCTTACCCATGTCAGCATGTGGGCCCCAGCTAGCCGGGAATTAATCCCTCCCCTTCCCTCCCCACCCTGGTAACTAAGAAATTGAGTTCCCTTTCACAAGCAAACCCTTTGTCTTTTTACAGTAATGGGCTCATACAGTACTTCTCCCCCTGCGATTGACTTATTTCACTCAGCATAATGTCCTCCAGGCTCATCCATGTTGTGAGATGATTTGCATATCCCTCATTGTTCTATAATGTAGCATAGTATTCCATTGTGTGCATGTACCATAATTTGGTTATCCACCCATCCATTGATGGGCATTTCGGTTGTTTCCATCTCTTTACTATAGTGAATTGTGCTGCAATGAACATAGGTGTACATATGTCTGTTCGTGCACTGTTTCTCACCTCTTTGTAATGGAATTTCTGGGTCAAATGCTATTTCTATTTTCAGTTTTTTAAGGAAACGCCATACCACATGCCACAATGGTTGTACCATTTTACAATCCCACCAGCAATGCACAAGAGTTCCAATCTCTCCGTGACTTTACCAGCATTTGTTATTTTCTGCCTGTTGAACTTTGCTATTATTGCTGGGGTGAGATGATATCTCATGGTTGTTTTGATTTGCATCTCTCTATTGACTAATGATTGGGAGCAATTTCTCACGTGTTTGTTGGCTTCCAGTATATCATCTTTGGTAAAATGTCTGTTCAAATCTTTTGCCCATTTGTGAATTGGGTTGTTTGTCTTTTTGGTGTTGAGGTGTTGAAGTTTTCTGTAGAGTTTGTAGATAAGTCCTTTATCAAATATGTCAGAGGCAAATATTTTCTCCCAATCTGTAGGTTCTCTTTTTACCCTTTTGATTAAGTCTTTCAATGTACATAAGAATTTAATTTTAAAAAGGTCCCAGTCATCTAGCTTCTCTTCTACCTCCTGTGCATTCTGGGTTATGCTGATAGTCTCTTTATGCCATAAGTGGTTGTTGTTGTTATGTGCCGTCGAGTCGGACCCGACTGATAGCGACCCCTCCTTGGGTTTCTGAGGCAGTATCACTATGGAAGTAAATTGCCCAACCTTCCTTCCAAGGGGTGGCTGGCTGGTGGGTTTGAACCACCAGCCTTCTGGTTAGCAGTAAAGTGTCTTAGGCACTATGCTACCAGAGCTCCCTATGCCATAAGTTAGGGCTCCCATATTTTCCCATATTTTATCTTCAATTAATTTTATGGTTTTGGGTATTACGTTTAAGTCTTTGATCCATCTTGAGTTTGTTTTTGTGTATGGGGTGAAGTATGGTCTTGTTTCATTTTTTCTGCAAATGGATATCCAGTTTTGCCTGCATCATTTGTTAAAGAGGCTGTGTCTCCCCACATTTAATGGATTTTAGACCTGTGTCAAAGATCAGCTGTCCATAGATGGATGGGTCTATATTTGGACTTTAATTCTGTTCCATTGGTCTATCTGTCTATCATTATACCAATACCATGCTTTGACTACTGTGGCTGTATAGTAGGTCTCAAGATCTGGGAGTATGAGACCTCCCACTTTATTCTTCTTCTTCAGAAGTGCTCTACTTATCCAAGATCTCTTTCCTTTCCATATGAAGTTAGTTAATTGTTTTTTCCAGGTCCTTAAAAAATTTTGTTGGAATCATGGGAGAAAGAAGGGCTGCTTATGCACAGGGAGACATCTTAGGGGGCAGGAGTGCATGGAGGGTGGACACAGGGAAGAGGTAACCATTGGGAGGAAGTGGGAGGGGAGCTGTTGCATTGTGGTAAATTGTGGTCAAAGTCATGAGACAAAGTGTATGTGAATTGCTGTATGGAAAGTGAATTTGCTCTGTAAATTTTCACCCAAATCACAATTAAAAAAAAAAAAAAATGTTGGTATCTGGATCGGGATTTTGTTAAATGTGTAGATTGCTTTAGGTCATATTGACATTTTCACAATATTCAGTCTACTTATCTATGAACAAGGTGTTGTTACTGTTGTTATGTGCCGTCGAGTCATCTCCAACTCATAGCAACCCCTCCTTGGGTTTCTGAGGTGGTATAACTACAGAAGTAGATCACCCAGTCTTCCATCTGAGGAGCGGCTGGTGGGTTTGAACTGCCAACCTTCTTGTTAGCAATCAAGTGCCTTAGGCACTATGCCACCAGAGCTACCATGAACAAGGTAGTTTCTTCCATTTGTGTAGTGCCCTGGTTGTCTCTTTACAGTTTTCTTTATATATGTCTTTTGTGTCTCTGGTAAGCTTTATTCGTAGATATTTTACCTTTTTAGTAGGTATTGTAAATGGTATTGTTTCGCTTATTTCTTTATCAGAGGACTCTTTGTTGGTGTAGAGGAATCCAACTGACTTTTGTGTGTTGACCTTGTATCCTGCCACTTTGCAGAACCTCTCTATTAGTTCCACTAGTTTTGTTGTTGTTTTTTTTTTAATGAGTCCCTTGGGTTTTCTATATATAGGATCATATCCTCCACACATAGAAATAGTTTTCCTTCCTCTTTGATAATTTGTATGTCTTTTCTTTCTCTTTCTTGCCTTATTGCCTTGGCCAGGACTTCCAATACAATGTTAAATAGATGTGGTGATAGAGGGTATCCCTGTCTGGTTCCCGTTCATAAGGGGAATGCCTTGAGTCATTCTCAAATAATAATGATGTTGGACATTGGCTTTGCATATGTGCCTTTTATTATGATGGGACATTTCCCTTCTATCCCTATTTTTCTGAGAGCTCTGAACAAGAACGGGTGTTGCATTTCATCAAATACCTTTTCTGCATTGATTGATATAATCATATGGTTCTTTTCTTTTCTTTATGTAAAGGATTAAATTGATTGCTTTTCTGATGTTGAATCACCCTTGCAAACCTGGTATGAATCCCACTTGGTCATTATGTATTATTATTTTTTAATATGTTGTTGGATTCTGTTGGCTAGGATTTTGTTGAAGATTTTTGCATCTCATTCAAAATGGAGTCTCGCCAGTGAGCATCATGCTATTACTCTCTGGCATCTAAGGGCTTGAAAAACTAGGTACAGCAGTTTGAATTAGGAATTTTGGTGCTCTGAGCAGCTCACTGAATCAGAGTGCACCAAACACAGAAGAGCAGAATTAGAGGAAAGGTACAGGGAGATTATTTAAGAAAGAGCTACCTGGTGAGGGACAGAGAGGCAGCCAAGAGAGGCCATTGGAAACTTCCCTGGGGCAGTCAATGACCGGCAGGTGGGGGCGGCCACATGAGATCCCCGACCCAAGAAGGAAGACAGCTTATAGCAGCATACCAGCAACCATTCCAATATTCCAGTGGGCAGTGGCAGGGACCTGCCTCCAGTAGCTGATTTTGTTGGTAATTTGGGTCATCTGGGTGCATCCAGGCACAGGTACCACCACTGAGATTCAAGCGGAGAGCTCACTGTTGCACCAGGAAGGCAAGGTCCCTCCCCTACCAGCGGGTCACAGAGTGGGCTTGGGTCAGACTGGGAGACAGCGTGCCTATCTTTGTCATGGATACTGGGACCGCAGTTCACTAGCAGGTACTCCCCCAACTCCAACACAGCTGAAATTGCACGCAACTTTGGCACCACAGGTGGGTGGTATCACAAACTCCAGAGCCAGCCACTAGCGGTCTGGCGGGATTGTGTCAGCGCCGTGGGAAGATGAGGCAGGGAGAGCAAAGAAGCCATGGTTGAGTGCAGTCCTGGGAATTTGCCTTGGAGCCACTCTTTGATGCTGTGGGGCCTCAGAACTGGGGTCTTTGAGTGTGCCTGAACTTGGCAGAAAGCTGTGATGCCCTAACAATAGGAATCTTTCCTGAGGTTGAGCCACAGTCTTGTAAATAAATATGTCATCAATAATAGCCTGTGCAAAGCCCTAGAAACTGACCCTAGCAATGCCAAGCTTTCCTTCTTCTGCTCCCACCTTATCCACCAATAAATTCACTCATTCAATAGAAGAAACCATATTCAGCCAATTACCATAAAACCTCCTGTTTTGAACTCTAAACCCTCTTTACAACAAACAGAAACACATATCCACACTCCACACAATGATTCCACCACCAAAAAGTAAACAGCAAAGTGACACAACACACATGAATCAATAATAAAATAAAATACACCAGCTTCACCTTTTCAAAATATTAAACCATAAAACCAAGACAAAACAAATCAACACGTAACCAACAGCTAGAGACAACCTAAAGAGACAACACTCTACCAGATTCCAGGGGCTTAAGAACAGGTTCTGCCTTCCAGTAACCCCAACAACTCTCCGGACCTGCACTGCATGACTGAAAAAGTCCTAGTTTACACCTCCTTTTTTTTTCTCTCTCTCTCTCTTTCCCCAGTTCCTGATTAAATATTTTTTTCTTTTTTTTCTCCACCCCCCTTTTTTTTCTCGTGGTTAACCCCGTTACTTGTTGGTGTTTTTTTGGTTTATTTTGTTGTTTTGTTATTGTTTTCTTTCCTCACTATTCTCTTTCTCTACCTTTTTTCTCTTACTGCCCTATCCCCAGATATTGCAGGTTTTCCTGTTTTCTTCTTCTTTTCTCCCATTTTTTGTTTTTTGGTTTACTGTTCCTGTGTGACTTCATGATGTATTTTTTGTCCATGTGCTTTTAGCTTTTATGATGGTTATTCAATTGTAATTTTTGCCTAAATGACTGGGACACAGCAAGTGTCCCCATAAGATACAAGTACACCCACACCTTCTGCAACTTCACTTACTGACCAAGAGCTAGCACCTCCTTCTCCACCAACAGGCCAATGGAAAAAACCACCAAGAATAGCCTGAATCACCCTTGGATGCTCTTCACAAACAATTAACAGACATCTTAATACAAAACCACGATGCCTCAGAGACAACAGACCATCACAGTCCACACAAAGAAACAAAATAAAGTGGTAGAAACAAAGGAACAGGATACAGATCCAGAACACATCCCTGAGCAAAAAGCAGCATTGGAACTCTCGGATAAGGAATTCAAAAGAATTATATTTAAATATCTTCAAAGGATTAAGAGACAGATCAAAGAAAACACAGAAAAAAACTTAGAAGAATTTTGGAAGAAAATACAAGAACAAAAGGACAAAATAAATGAAAAATTAGAAATAACTCTGAATCTACAGATAGAAGTCCAGAAGATTAATACTAAATTGATAGAAATAGATAACACATTGGAAGGGCAAAGGGGTAGAATTGATGCAATGGAAGACAGAATTAATGAGATTGAAGACAAATACCTGAATACTTCCTTGGAAAGGGATCA
>NW_006922148.1:217622-218341 GCF_000298275.1 Orycteropus afer afer | reverse complement strand
ACTAGGCAGAAGGACTGCACAGACCCTCTTCAACAAAGAAAAGGGAAACCAATTAACACAGACAAAGAAGATAATCTTGGACCCCTGAGCCTTGACAGGACAGATACAGAAGTGGACTAAACCCCAACTAGCAGAAGAATTTGTGTGAAAATACCAAAAAAGGAGACATACGGAGCTGCAGTCTGGCAGCGACCTGAGCGAACCTGATGGCACAGACGGCTTGGACATTACTGAGTGGTGGTAGGACCTTAAAATTAACCTAAAAATCACCCTGCTAGCCAGGGACTGCATGGACTGTGCACAGTGGCTGTGGAACAAACAGAGAAGATGAAGAGAAAGGTGGGTTGAGCTGTGGACTTTTGCCGGTGTGGAGGATGCCACCATTCTGTAGGTTTAAAAAGCGGCTTGACTATTTTGGATGTTTAAAGAGACAGTGCTCTTGCAGATTCCTGTGGTGGTAGGACTTAAGAATTAACCTAAAATTCACCCTGCTAGCCAGGAACTGCACGGAGGACTGTGCATGGTGGCTGGGGAATAAACGGAGAAGGTGAAGAGAAAAGTGGACTGAGCTGTGGACTTTTGCCAGTCCGGAGGATGCTGCCACTTTGTAGGTTTAAAAAGCGGCTTGACTATTTTGGATATTTAAAGAGACAGCGCTCTCGAAGAATCCTGTGGTGGTAGGACTTAAGAATTAACCTAAAAATCCCCTGCTAGCCAGG
>NW_006922148.1:209653-210134 GCF_000298275.1 Orycteropus afer afer | reverse complement strand
ACTGAGACTATGGCCCCTAGCTGCTATTCAGGTCTGGAATTGAATGCACATCTGTGGCTTCCAGCCAAACAATAGACAGACATATGAGTTGAACATTTAGTTGAGGTAGATAAACTCCTTGGAGAGAGCAAGCATGAGAGAAAGAAGGGCTACTTATGCACAGGAAGACAGCTCAGGGGGTAGGAGTGCGTGCATGAAGGGATGGACACAGGAAGAGGTAACTATCGGGAGGAAGTAGGAGGGGAGATGTTGCATTGTGGTAAATTGTGGTCCATGTCACGAGACAAAGTGTATGTGAACTGCTGTATGTAAAGTGTACTTGCTCTGTAATTTTTTAACCAAATCACAATAAAAAGAAAAAAACAATAAATAAGTCAATAAATAAAATAAAACACTAAAATTTCAACCTATATGGCAGACAGTGGTCCAATAACTTTATGTGTATGATCTGAATTCCCAGGTGTGTAATGGGGCTGACAAG
>NW_006922148.1:202642-208866 GCF_000298275.1 Orycteropus afer afer | reverse complement strand
AATAAAAAATAAAATTTCAACCTATATTATACAATTATTCAATATCTACAATAAAATTAATGAAAAGAGCTTTAAAAAAAGATTTTTGCATCTATATTCATGAGGGACATTTGTGTGTAGTTTTCCTTTTTAGTGGTGTCTTTCCCTGTTTTTGGTATTAATGTTATGCTTGCTTCATAAAATGAGTTTAGGAGTATTCCATCTTTTTCTGTGTTCTGGAATAGCTTGAGTAGTATAGGTGTCAACTCTTCCCTGAATATTTGGTAAAATTCTCCAATGAAGCCATCAGGGCCAGGACTTCTCTTTGTGGGAAATGTTTTTTTTGTTTGTTTGTTTGTTTGTTTTTGAGCTGCTCAATTTCTTCTTTTGTTATAGGTCTGTTCAAGTGTTCTATCTCTGAGTGGGGTAGTATACACAGGTCTTGTGATTCTAGAAACTTGTCCATCTCTTCTACGTTCTCAAGTCTGTTGGAGTACAGTTTTTCATAATATTCTGTCAGTAACTTTTTTATTTCAGTTGGTTCTGTTGTGATGACATCTTTTTTGTTTACTATTCTTGTAATTTCCATCTTCTCTCTCTTTTCTTTTGTTAGATTTACCAATGGTTTATCGATTTTGTTAATCTTTTTGAAGAACCAGCTTTTTGTTTTGTTGATATTCTCTATGTCTTTGTTGTTGTCTGTTTCATTTATTTCTGCTCTGATCTTTATTTTTTTTACTTCTAGATTCTGTAGGATTCTTTTGTTGTTCTTTTTCTAGTTTGTGGAGTTGATTTTGTTTCTTTGCTTTTTTGATGTATGCATTTATTGCTATAAACTACACTCTGAGTACTGCTTTTGTTAAGTCCCATAGGTTTTAGTATGATGTATCTTCATTCTCGTTTGTTTCTAGGATTTTTTTTATTTCAGTTTTTATTTGTTCTATTACCCAGTAGTTTTTGAGCAGTGAATTGTTCAGCTTCCACATGTTTGATGTTTTTTCCTTTAACTTCCTATAATTTATTTCTAATTTTATAGCATTGTGGTCCAAGAAGATGCTTTGTAGTATTTCAATGTTTTTGAATTTATTGAGGCTTGTTTTATGGGCTAACATATGGTCTATTCTGGAGAAGGATCCATGTGCACTGGAGAAGAATGTGAATTGTAGTTTTCTTGGGTGGAATGCTCTGTACATGTCTATGAGGTCAAATTGGTTGATTGTATGTTGAGTTCTTCTGTATCTATGTTTAGCTTTTTTCTAGTTGACCTGTCCCTCTTTGAAAGTGTTGTGTTAAAATCTCCTACTATTATTGTAGAGTTGTCTATTGTCCCTTTTAATTCAATTAATATTTGCTTCATGTATTTTGGAGCACTTGCATTGAGTACATGAATATTTATTATTGTAACGTCTTCTTTTTCAATTGTCCCTTTCAGCATGACATAATATCCTTCTCTGTCTCTTATGATGTTTTTCACCTTAATGTCTATTTTATCAGAAATTAATATTGCCACTCCTGCTCTTTTTTGATTACTATTGGCTTGGTATATTTTTTTCCACCCCTTAACTCTTAATTTGTTTTTATCTTTGTGTAAGGTGGGTCTCTTTTAGGCAGCTTATGAATGGGTCTTTTTTTCTTATCCAGTCTGCCACTCTCTTTCTCTTAATTGGTGCATTTAGTCCATTCACATTGAGTGTAATTAGAGATAGGTATGAATTGATCGCTATCATTCTATTGTGTTTTTTTGTCATGTTGTTGGAGCTTCCTTGGTCCATAAACTTTTCTGTGCTGAGTTTGTTTTGTTGTCAAGTGGTTCCTCTCTTTTCTTCTTTATTGTTGGTTTTGTGTTTATTAAACCCATATGATTTCCTTCCTTCTGGATTTGCTTAGGGGGGTTGTTAATTTTCTCTGTGGTTACCTTGGAGTGATTTTTTAGAACAGTGTGTTCTCTGAGGACATTGTCCTATTCTCTCCATTTGGAAGTTTGTACCTAGAAGTTTTATTCCCTCTATTAGGTTCGTTGCTGTTGTCGTGTGCAGATTGGCTTCCTTGATTTTTAGTGTACAATATTTTATGGTCTTATTTTTAGTTTCTATTTCTGGTTTTATTTTAGTGTTGATGTCATGTATCCTGATTTTGTTGATCTCTGTTGTAGGTTCTTTATTGGAAGAACTTCCTTAAGCATTTCTTGTATCATTAGTCTGGTTTTCACAAAACCCCTTATTTTCTGTTTGTCTGAGAATGCCTTGAATTTGCCCTCATATTTGATGGATAATTTGGCTGGATATTGGATCCTTGGTTGGAAGTTCTTTTCCTTCAGTGTTTTATATATGCCATCCCATTGCCTTCTAGGTCTCTGTTTTTCCTAAAGAAAGCTTAGGATTCAAGCCATCAGGTAATATGGTGGCTGAATATGATTTTTCTATTGGATGAGTGAGGGTATAGATGGGGAAGGTGGTAGAAAAGAGAAAAAAGCATAGCTCCAGCTGCATGGTTTCTGCTGAGTAATTGAAGCTCAGCCTAACTGTTTGATTATTATAAGTAATATTTCTTTTGTCCCAGACAGCCAGCAAAATTTTTCTTTGTCTTTGGTTTTGTTGAGTTTGATTATAATATGCCTCAGTGTTTTTCTCTTGGGTTCTATCCTGTGTGGGGTTCTATGGGCTTCTTGCACAAATATCTTTTGTTCTATCATGATATGGGGGAAATTTTCTGTTAGTAGGTCTTCCACAATTTTCTTGGTGGTTTTTTCTCCTCTTCTTGTTCTGAAATTCCAATGAGGTGTATGCTGTTTCTTTTCATGTCATCACATATAACTCTTAGGTTCTCTTCATTTCTCTTAAATCTTTGTTCTGATTTTTCATCATACAGGCTAGTATCCAGAGATTTGTCTTCTTCAGCCACATCTATCCTACCCTTTTGTGCTTCTACTTTGTTGTGTAATTCTGTAATTTTGGTATTCATCTTCTGGATTTCTAGCTGCTATTTTTGTATGAGTTCTGATTGTGCATTAATCTTTCTATTTTGTTCTTAAATGGTTTTCCTGAGTTCTTCCGGGGAGCTGTGTTCTCCTTGCTTCTGTTTGGGGTTTATTTAGGCTCTTTTAGAGCTCTATAAACATATCTTCCAAATTCCTTCTCAGATAATTCTATTGCCTCCTCTTTCTCCATGTTTAATGAGACCTTTTGGGAGGGTTTTGCTTCTAATGTCTTGTCCTGTTTTTTTGTTTGATTTGAGGTTGTGTTGTTTCCTAGACATTTTGAGGTTGTCTTTAACTGTTGGTTATGTATTGATTTGTTTTTTCTTGGTTTTATATTCAATGTTTTGAAAAGGTGGAGCTGGTGTGTTTTATTCTTTTGGTTATTAATTCATGTGTGCTGGGTTGCTCTGCAGTTTTCTTTGTGATGATGGAATCACTGTGTGGAATGTGGATGTAGGTCTCTGTTTGTCCTAAAGAGGGTTTAGGATTCAAGCCAGCAGGTAATATGGTGGCTGAATGTGTTTTTTTCTACTGGATGAGTGAGGCTATAAATGGGGAAGGTTGTAAGAGAAGAGAGAACAAACCACAGCTCCAGTTTGCCAGGAGCATTTTCTAGGGCTTTGAGCAGGCTGCTAATGATGACGTCATACTGTTATTCACAGGCCTGCAGCTCAACTTAAGCAAAGCTCCAATTATTAGGGGGCCACCACTTTCTGCCAGGTTCAGACACATGCAAAAACCCTGATCTTGAGGCCCCTCCATGCCAAAAGCTGACCCAAGATAACCGCCCTGTTCTGCAATCTGCTGCTGTAGTTCCTCCCAGGACCTGCCCACTTGTGGCATTAATGATCTCTCTGTCAGGTTTCAGCAGTGCTGGAGCCAGAGAAATGACTGCTCACACCCAACAGACCCAAGTATACCAATAAAAGCAGGTGCTGAAGGTAGATCCGTGGGGTGACCACTGGTAATATGGTGGCTGAATGTGATTTTTCTTTTTTATGATTTTGACTTTTGTTGCATGTTGTTTTCCCATAATATGGTATAGTACCTTCTTCTCTCCCCCGGGAAGGTCTCCAATGGCCCTTCTTGCCTGCTGGTTAGTGCTCCCCAGGGTAGATTCCCTTGTTTTTGTTATTTTCCCCCTGCCCTTTTCTCCTTTCTAATCCTACTCCCCTGAGTTTGGCACACTCTGACTTAGTGAGCTGTTCAGAGCACCAGATTCCTATTTCACACTGCTGCACTTAGTTTTTCAGGCACTAAGATGCTAGAGGGAACTAATGTGGGGACTACTGATGAGACACCATTTTGAAAAATCTGATGCATAATATTTTAATGCAATATTATTTTTTTTAAAAAAATCAAATCAGCAGACTAAGGCTCACAGGCTGTCTACCTTGTTTTGTAAATAAAAGTTTATTGAGCTCATTGCAAACACAACCAAATATCACTTCTATCTGTTATTTCTTTTACCTCTAACCTTCCCTATGTCTACACTAGAGATATGAGTTAGGACAGGGAAGCAATCCTAGATTGGCAGATATATTCATGGAAAATTTCTTCTTCTTTTTTTTTCCCTCTCATTTTTACTGTGATTTGAATGAAAGTTTACAGAATAAATTCATTTTCTATATAGCAGTTTATACACATTTTGTTTCATGACATGGACTGCAATCCCCACAATTTAGCAGTTCTCTTTACATTTCCTCCTTGTAGTTACCTCTTCCCTGTGTCCTTCTTTCCTATGCATTCCTGCTCCTTGAGCTATTTCCCTGTACAAATATTGGCCTTCTATTCTTCCATATGCTCTGGTAGCATAGTGCCTAAGGCACTTGACTGCTAACCAGAAGGCTGGCAGTTCAAAACCACCAGCCACTCCTCAGAAGGAAGATTGGGCAATCTACTTCAGTAGAGATACTGCCTTGGAAACCCAAGGAGGGGTTGCTCCGAGTTGGGTCTGACTCGACGGCACATAACAACAACAATTTTTCCATAATTGATTATTCTAAGGAGTGTATCTATCTGATGCAAATGTTCACCCCATCTACCTGTCTGTTGTTTGGCTGGAAGCTACAGAAGTGAGTCCAATTCCACACCTGAAGGGTAACTAAGGGCCATAGTTTCAGGGGTCTCATCAGGCTCAATTGGAGCAGTAAACCTGGTCTTTTTTTATGATTTTGAGTTTTGTTCCACGTTGTTCTCCCAACTTATCCAGGATCTCCTGCACTGATCCCTGTGGGTGACAGTGGTAGGCAGGCACCATCTAGTACTTCTGGTTTCATGGTCCTATAGGCTGAGGTTTGCATGGTCCCTTGGACAAATTATTTCTGTGCATCTTTGGTTTTCTTCATTCTTCTTTGCTCTGGATGAAGAGAGACACATTGTTGCATGTAGATGGCCGCTTGCAGATTTTAAGACCCCATTTGGCACTCAGCAAATTAGGATGTGTTTGTGTAGTTTGTTATACCAATTGAGCTTGATGTCCACTGTGACCTGAGCCCACAAGTCCAACAGCTGGCTCCCTCAGGGTGGTTGGCTATGGCTAAGAAGTTATCATAACTTTGCCTCTTGTTAGCTCTATTATATATATATGGACATTCTTATAACACATATAAATACGTATATAGAAATATCATCAGCCGACTTTATATATGATCATGGGTATATTCCCTTTTGCCTAGATATACCTGATCATTCAGCCTGTCTATCCATCTATTTTTTTAGTAGAGTAATGTTTGTTATCACTGATAATGCAGTATTGTATATGTAAAAGGGTTTGCCTTTTTTTGTCTATACCTCTCGTGCACCTCTCTGTGTCTTCCTTTTCCTTAGTGTTATGGCAGTGGATACTCGCTTCTGGTATATTACCTTTCCCTTTCCCAAAACCAATACTTGTCTCCACCTATCTAGCAATGTTTCCTCTTCTCCCCTCCTATCCCTGGTAACCAGCAAAGAAAGGTTCCTTCCATATATAAACCTTTCCTTAACTTTTTACAACAGTGAACTAATATAATATTTGTCCTGTGGTTGACTTATTTCACTCAGCATAATGTCCTCCAAGTTCATCCATGTTATGTGGTGTTTTGCAGATTCATTATTCTTTAGTATTGCATAGTATTCCATTGTGTGTATGTACCATAATTTGGTTATCCATTCTTCTGCTGATAGGCACTTCTGTTGTTTCCATCTCTTTGCTATTGTGAATAGTGCTGTGATGAACATGGGGGTACATATATCTGTTGGTATCCTGCTTCTCACTTCTTTAGGATAT
>NW_006922148.1:200482-202077 GCF_000298275.1 Orycteropus afer afer | reverse complement strand
TATATGAACAGTTTGTAGGTTCTCTTTTTATGCTTTGTAAAAGTTTTTTGAAGCACATAAGAATTTAACTTTTAAAAGGTCCAAATCATCAATTTCATCTTCTGCTCTTTGTGCATTTTTGGTTATGCTTGGGTTATAGTCTAATTTATGTTATGGTTTATTGCCATAAATTGAAGCCCAAAGTTTGCCCCTATTTTATCCTTGATGAACTTTATAGTTTTAGGCTTCACATTTAAATCTTTGATCTATCTGGAGTTGTTTTTTTGTATATGGTGTGTGGTATGAATCTTGTTTCATTTTTCTGCAAATGTATAACCAGTTATGCCAGAACCATTTGTTACAGAAACTATCTCTTCCCCATTGAATGGATTTTGGCCCTTTGTCAAAGATCAACTGACTATAAGTGCATGGATCTATTTCTGGGTTCTTAATTCTGTTCCACTGGTCTGGGTGTCTGTCATTGTATCAATACCAGGCTGCTTTGACTGCTGTGGCTGTGTAGTAGGTTTTGAGATCTGGGAGTGTGAGACCTCCTATGTTGTTTTTCTTCTTCAATAGTGGTTT
This sequence comes from Orycteropus afer afer, assembly GCF_000298275.1. NCBI lineage: Eukaryota > Metazoa > Chordata > Mammalia > Tubulidentata > Orycteropodidae > Orycteropus > Orycteropus afer. Next base: position 201,513 of record NW_006922148.1, on the reverse strand, counting down.
TTTAAATTTTTTAATGCATTTTATTGAAATATAATTTACGTATAGTGAAACACAAAACTAAAGTGACATGGGTCAATGCATTTTTTTTTGCAGTGTTCCCTCCCCTCCCCTCCCACCCTTGGCAACCAACAAAGAAATTTTCCCTCCATATATAAACCTTTCCTTGACCCTCCATAAAAATGAACTAATACTATATTTGTCCTTCTGTGACTGACTTACTTCACTCAGCATAAAGTCTTCCAAGTTCATCCATATTGTGTGGTGTTTTGCAGACTCTACGTTATTCTTCAGTGCTGCATAGCATTCCATTATGTGTATGTACCGTAGTTTGGTTATCCACTCTTTTGCTGATGGGCACGTAGGTTGGTTCCATCTTTTTGCTATTGTAAATAGTGCTATGATAAGCATGAGCATGCATGTCTCTGTTCCTATCCTGGCTCTCACCTCTCTAGGATATATACCTAGTAATGGGATTGCTGGGTCAAATAGTATGTCCAATTCCAACTTTCTAGGAAACCCAAGGAGGGGTCACTATGAGTCGGGTCTGACTCGATGGCACATAACAACAACAACAACAACAACAAGGAATCGCCATATTGCTTTCCACAGTGGTTGTGCTACTTCACAGTCACACAAGCAGTGTATGAGAATCTCAATCTTTCCACATCCCCACTGGCATTTGTTATTTTCTGTCTCATTGAACCTTGCCATCAGTGCTGGGGTGAGACAGTATATCACATTGTTGTTTTGATTTACATCTCTCTGATGGCCAATGATTGTGAGCATCTTTTCATGTATTAGCTAACCACCTGAATATCCTCTTCGGTGAAGTGTCTATTCATGTCTTCTGCCCATTTTTCAATCGGATTGTTAATTCCTTTGGTGTTGAGGTGTTGGAGTTTTCCATCAATCTTAGAGATAAGTTCCTTGTAAGATATGTAATTATTAGTAAATATGAATTTGTTGCTGTCATTTTTGTCATGTGCTTTTTCATTGTGTCGATTTATTTGTTCCATATAATTTTCTATGCT
>NW_006922148.1:190302-200382 GCF_000298275.1 Orycteropus afer afer | reverse complement strand
TTTAGTATTTGCTGAATATTTATGCTGGTCCTCTTTTTATTTTGACATGAAGGTTTATCATTTTTCTTTGAGATTACCCTGTGATTTATAGTTTTCTTCCCAAGTGTAGAACAGTCTGTTCTATCTTGTAGTTGTCTTGACTTCCCTACCATCTAGAAGTTCTGTAACAACATAGATTTTTTTTCCCTCTTTTTGGTTTGTAGTTGTCCTCATTTGTTGATTGGTGCCTCTGGTTCCCTGTTTACAATCTTGTCGGCTTCTTTACTTTGGATACTTCCATAGCTGTGTTAGTTTCTGGGTTATATCATCATGTGTGTTAATGGTCAGTTGTTGTTGGCTGTTGTTCCTTCTCTGTCCAAAGGGCTCCCTTTAGCATCTCTTGTAGGATTGGTCTGGTTTTAAAAATTCCCTTAATTTCTGCTTATCTGGAAATGTCCTAATTTCACCACCATATTTGACGGACAGTTTTGCTCGGTACATAATTCTTGGTTGGAAATGTTTCTCTTTCAGTGTTTTATATATACCATCTTACTGTCTTCTTGCCTGCATGGTTTCTGTCAAGAAATCTGAGCTTAATCTTATTGGTTGCCCCTTGTAGGTAACTTTTCATTTTACCCATGCTGCTCTCAGAATTCTGTCTTTGTCTGGTTTTAGTGAGTTTGATGATGATATCTTGGTGTTTTTATTTCAGGGTCTATCCTGTTTGGGGTTTGTTGGACTTCCTGAATGGATATATTCTCATCTTTCATCATATCAGGGAAGTTCTCTTCCAACAAATCTTGGACAATTTTCTCTGTGGTTTTATTTTTCTCTTTCTGTTCTGAAATTCCAATGACACATAGGTTATTCCTTTGGATGATATCCCACACAAACCTTAGGCTTTCTTCATTTTGTTTTGATCTTTTTTTCTAATTGATCCCTTTCCAAAGAACTATTCAGGTATTTGTCTTTAATCTCATTAATTCTGTCTTCCATTGCATCAGTTCTACTCCTTTGCCCTTTCAATGTGTTATCTATTACTGACAATTTAGCATTAATCTTCTAGATTTCTCTCTGAAGATTTAGAATCATTTCTAATTTTTTATTTATTTTGTCATTTTGTTCTTGTATTTTCTTCCAAAATTTTTCTAGGGTTTTTTTCTGTGTTTTCTTTGATCTGTCTCTCAATCCTTTGAAGACACCTAAATATAATTCTTTTGAATTCCTTATCAGGGAGTTCCAATGCTGTATCTTCCTCAGGGATGTGTTTTGGGACTATATTCTGGTCCCTTGTGTCTCCTGCTTTATCTTGCTTCTTTGTGTGGACTGTGATGCTCTATTGTCTCTGAGGCATTGTGATGTTTTTGTGTTTATATTTAATTGGCGATTATATGTTGGAGTGACTTGCCCACAATTTTCGTTTTCTTTGCTTTGTTTGTATGTTATCTATACAGGCAGGGCACTGTGCTGTGCTCCTCTATTCACTAGTTGACAGCACTTATACACTCACCACCTTTCTCCTTTCCTTTGTCAGCCTCTCGTATGTCCTTGCTGACCCTGGCAAACAGAGCCTGTTCTTAGGTCCTGTTTTTGTTCAGGTTTTTCCACTAGTTGGTGCCTAATCCACCTCTGTATAGTTCCTTTCAAAGCTCAGGGTTTCAGGATTATCTTATGTATCTCTGTCAATTGGTTTTTCTTTTCCTTGTTGAAGACAGTCTGTGTCACTTGTCTGCTTATTCCTCCATCTTCCTTCAATAATGTTCTGATAATTCGAGATCTCTTTCTTTTCCATATAAAATTCGTGATTGTTTTTTCCATATCCTTAAAGAATGTTGATGGGATGTGGATTGGGATTGTATTGAATGTATAGATTGCTTTGGGTAGTACTGACATTATCACTTTGTTCAATCTTCCTATCCACAAACATGGTATGTTCTTCCATTTATGTGGATCTCTTATGATTACTTGAAGTAGTGTTTTGTAGTATTCTTGGTACAGATCTTTTGTGTCCCTAATAAGATTTATTCCAAAGTTCTTTATTTCTTGGTAACTATTCTAAATGGTATTAATTTTCTTATTTCCTTTTCAGCAATCTCTTTGCTGGTGCAGAGGAGTCCAACTGATTTTTATATGTTGATATTGTATCCTGCCACTATGCTAGATCTCTCAATTAGTACCAGTACATTTCTTGATGATTCTCTTGGGTTTTCTATGTAGAGGATCATATTATCTGCACAGAGGGGATAGTTTTACTTCTTACTTACATATTCAGATTCCCTCAATTTCCCTTTCTTGCCTATTGCTCTGGCTAGGACTTCTAATACAACGTTGAATAGAAGTGGAGATAGAGGGCATCCCTGTGTTTTTCCTGTTCTCAAGAGGAATGGTTTCAGTCTTTCTCCATTGAGAATAATGTTGGCTGTTTACTTTGCTTATATGCCCTTTATTATGTTGAGGAATTTCTCTTCCATTCTTATTTTTCTAACAGTTCTTATCAGGAATGGGTGTTGGATTTTATCAAATGCTATTTCTACATCGATTGATATGTTCATGTGTTTCTTTTCCTTTATTTTCCTTATGTGGTCAGTCACTTTAATTGTTTTTCTAATGCTGAACCATTCTTGCATATCTGGTATTAAACTCAATTAGTCATGATGCATTTTTTTTATATGTTGTTGGAGTCTATTGGCTAGGATTTTACAGAATATTTTACATCTATATTCATGAGGGATATTGATCTGTCTATAGAAGCAAAAATCTTCAGTGAAATCCTAGCCAATAGAGTCCAACAACATATCAATAATAATAATAATAATAGTAATAATGTAAATAGTACAAGATCAACAGATCAACACATAAAAATCAGTTGGATTCCTCTACACCAGCATGAGGGATATTGGTCTGTGAGAGGAGATGACAGAGTCAGCAGTGGCAGGGACCCAAGTTAGGGGAGGGAACCAAGCCCCACCCCCAAGAGGCAGGAAAGCAGGGGTGCATTAGGCTGGTTCTCTAGAGAAGCAAAACAAGTAAACGTTATATATACATGTTGTTGTTGTTGTTGTTATGTGCTGTTGAATCAGACCCGACACATAGCAACCCCTCCTTGGGTTTCCAAGGCAGTATCACTACAGAAGTAGATTGCCCCATCTTCCTTCCAAGGAGTGGCAGGTGGGTTTGAACTACTAGCCTTCTGGTTAGCAGTCAAGGGCCTTAGGCACTATACTATCAGAGCTCCTATATATACATATAGAGAAAGACAAATTTATCTTAGGAAGATGGATCACACTCTTATAGAAGGTGGCTAGTCCCAAATTCTTGGATCAAACATCAAGCTGGAGGCTTTTCCTGACTCACGCAGCTGCAGGGGCTGATGAGGTCAAGGTTGACAGGCAGTATACCAGCTGTTGACTACAATGAATGATGAATCCAAGATCTCTAGGCCAAATGGTGGATTTTTCACTCACAGACAGTTATAGACAGCACAACAGGATCATGATCCACAAAAGAGTGTCTCTTTTACCAGGATGTCCATAAATATATTGGAAGCAAGGTCACACCCCTAGGGAAACTGCCTTTCAATTGATTGGCTGCTCAAAATATATACATATGATCCCATCATGGGAATAATTCACATCACAGCTGCTTATACCACACAGAATTGTGCTCCAGTCAAGTTGACACACAGCTCCAATTATCACAGGGGGAAAGAAAATCTAGAGGGGATGACAGAGCCAGCAGCAGCTGGGACCCAGGTAAGGGGGAGGTAACCAGGCCTTACTCCCAAGAGGCAGGAAAGCAGGGGAAAGAAAACCAGATAGGACAACAAGGCCAGCAGCAGCAGGGTTCCCAATAAGGGGAGGGAACCAGGGCCACTTCCTCATGCAACTTACTTGTGCCTTCAGGTCCTGCTTGAGCCCAGTCTCTGATATACTACTTCCATTTAATGATGGAGTGCTGCTGTGCACGTCCAACTTTATGACTCTGTGGGTCAGACAACACCTAGTTCATAAATGGCAGTTCAGGCCTCATGGTGACTTGGTGGCCTGTGGTTAGGCCTTCAGTCTCTACCAAAGCCCAGTAACAAGCCAAAAGCTGTTTCTCAAAAGGAGAGTAGTTATCTGCAGAGGATGGCAGGACTTTGCTCCAAAACTCCAAGGGTCTATGTTGTGATTCACCAATAGGGAACCTGCCAAAAACTCCAAACAGCATCTCTATCTACTACAGACACTTCAAGCACCATTGGATCAGCTGGATCATAAGGCCCAAGTGGTTGAGCAGCCTGCACGGCAGTCTGAACCTGTTGCAGAGCCTTCTGTTGTTCTGGGCCCAACTCAAAACTAGCAGCTTTCTGAGTCACTTGATAAATAAGCTGCAGCAACACACCCATATGAGGGATATATAGCCTCCAAAATCCAAAGACGCGCAGAAGACATTGTGCCTCCATTTTAATTGTGGGGGAAGCCAGACACAATAACTTATCCTTCACTTTAGTAGGAATATCTTGACATGCCCCACACCATTTGTCCCCTAGAAATTTCACTGAGGTGGAAGGAGCCTGAATTTTTGTTGGGTTAATTTCCCAACCTCTAGCATGCATATATCTCACCAATAAATCGAGTCATCCATACTTCTTCTTTACTAGGTCCAATCAGCATAACATCATCGATATAATGGGCCAGTGTGATGTCTTGTGGAAGGAAAAGGCGATCAAGATCCCTATGGACTAAATTGTGACATAGTGCTGGGGAGTTGATATACCCCTGAGGAAGGACTGTGAAAGTATACTGTTGGCCTTGCCAGCTGAAGGCAAACTGCTTCTGATGGTTCTTTGAAATTGGTATAGAGCTCTGGTAGCATAGTGGCTAAAGGCAATTGACTGCTAACCAGAGGGCTGGTGGTTCAAATCCACCAGCAACTCCTCGGAAGGAAGATGGGGCAATCTACTTCCGTAGTGATACTGCCTCGGAAACCCAAGGAGGGGTCGCTATGAGTCGCGTCCGACTCGACGGCACATAACAACAACAACAACAACAACATAGAGAAAAAGGCATTGGCCAGATCAATAGCTGCATACCAAGTACCAGGAGATATATAAATTTGCTCAAGCAATGAAACCACATCAGGAACAGAAGTTGCAATTGGAATCACCATCTGATTAAGTTTACGATAATCTACTGTCATTCTCCAAGATCCATTTGTTTTTTGCACAGGCCTAATAGGTGAATTAAATGGGGATGTGATGCAAATCACCACTCCTGCATCCTTCAAGTCCTTGATGGTGGCAGTAATCTCTGCAACCCCTGCAGGGATGCAGTATTGCTTTTGGTTTATTATTTTTGTAGGTAGAGGCAGTTCTAATGGCTTCCACTTGGCTTTTCCTACAATAATTAGCCTGTACTCCACATGTCAGGGACCCAATGTGGGAATTTTGCCAATTGCTGAGTATATCTATTCCAATTATGCATTCTGGCACTGGGGAAATCACTACAGGATGGGTTCGGGACCCACTGGTGAGATGCACCTCGGCTGAGACTCCATCAATAACTTGACCTCCATATGCCCCCACTCTGACTGGTGGGCCACAGTGATGCTTTGGGTCTCCTGGAATTCATGTCAATTCAGAGCCAGTGTCCAGTAATCCCCAAAAAGTCTGATCATTTCTTTTTCCCCAATGAGGAGTCACTCTCATAAGAAGCCTCAGATCCCTTTGGAGAAGGCTGGAAGAAAGATTGACATTATAGATTTTTGACAATATAGTGGGGTCCTTCCTCAAAGGGACCTGGCCTCCCCTTCATTCAAGGGGTTGTGGGTCTGTGAACTGACTCAAGTCTGGAAATAGATTGAGAGGTCTTGACTCTGTATTCTGACAATTCAATCTAGGTTGCTGTTCACATGACCTAGAATTCTTCTATCTACACAGATCAGGTAAATATTTAGTAGGCTTGCCATGTATTTCACTGCTAGGAACACCATGAGCAAGTAGTAAACGCCATAATTCCATGAGAGTCAGACTATTCTGATTACTGTTCTGACTCTGCTGTCCATTATGGTAACCATGCCCACCTTGCCTTTGTGGATTAACTGCTGCCACTTGGCTCCTACTACCACGGGGTCCAATCAGCCCCATCATAGTTAAGTGTATTAGTTCAATTAGGGCAGTTCCCACTGTCAAATCAGGTTTACATAAAATAGCAATCACAGCAGTCTTCAAGGATGCTGGAACTCCCTTCACAAATTTATTTCTCACCATACTGTGAAAGGTGTGTCTTCTGGACTCTCCATTTCTGGCTCTAAGGCTCTAATCTGATAAATCCATTCTAACAGGCCAATTTCCCAAGCCTCTGGATACCTTCTTCTACATTATACCAAGGCAGGTCTGGTACTTCATTTTGACTTAAGGCAGGCCACTGCATAATCCATGCTTCACTAAGCCAATCAAATAAATTATTAGATCCTTTCCTAACCTCTCAAACAGAAACATTGAATGAAGAACCTGTACTTAGTGAGCCTAAATCAATAAACTCAGACTGATCCAATCTTACATTTCTTGCACCATTATCCCACACCCTCAGTAACCATTCCCATACATATTCTCCAGGTTTCTGTCTGTACATGTTAGCAAAATAAAGTAGGTCTTTTTGGGTGTAGCATACTACCTCCTCAGTCACACTTTCTATTTCACCTTTTGGGGCTCACTTGGCCTTAACTTTAGTTACAGGTCTAGCAGCAACAATGGGTGGTTGAGGCAGTTCCTGAGAACATTCAGGAATGTCTTCATGGCCTCTGCCTCAGGCAATGACCCAGCAGGACCAGTTTGGCTAATCCCATCAAACTGAGGCTGGGGGGAATAATGGTTTTACAGTAATCCCTCAGATGGGAGAGACTCAACAGAATTTACAGGCTCCATATCCTGATCTTCCTGACTATCTGTCCATATGTCCCACTTCCACATTTCAGGATCCCATTTTTTCCCAATTAATGCCCTGACTTTAATGTCAGTCACCATTCTGGGTTGGCAATTTAATTGGCATTGTAATTCAGCCACCCTTACAATGAGACTCTGGGTTTGGTTTTCAGCAATATCAGCTCTGTTACTAGAAGATATAAGGTCTTTTATGTGGTGCTTAATCCAGGACTCAGCAACCCTGAGCTCATCTCGCTCTTTCACCCCTTTGTCTAGTGTAAGTAGGACCAACCAACCAGCTTCCTTATACTCCTCATACTGACAAAATTGCAAAAAAGTATCACCAGAATGTCAATTCTCACAAGTACTTGATCTATTGGTGGTGCTATTTTGCATATTAATGTTGCCATCTCACACCGCAGATTAGCAGAGCCCTCTTTACTAACAGAAGCAGGGTCACTAGAGTCTTTAAGATTAATCAAACTGGAGAACCAATTTAGGAAGCCCATCCTCATGATTTTGTCTCTCTAGAGCCACTCTCAGTACCAAATATGTTAGACTGGGTTCTCTAGAGAAACAAAACCAGTAAAGCTTATATATATATATACACACAGAGAGAGAAATTTATCTTAGGAAAATGGCTCACACACTTATAGAAGCTGGCAAGTCCAAAGTTCTCTGATCAAACGTCAAGCTGGAGGCTTTTCCCAACTCTTGCAGCTGCAGGGGCTAATGAGCTCAAGGTTGGCAAGCAGTGTACTGGCTGATGACTCCAACGAATAATGAATCCAAGATCTCCAGGCCGAATGGTGGATTGTTCGCTTACAGACAGTTGTAGGCAGCACAACAGAATCCCAATCCACAGAGGAATGTCTCTTTTCCCAGATGTCCATAGATATACTGAAAGCAGGCCAACACCCTTAGGGAAACTCCCTTTCAACAGAATGGCTGTTCAAAACATAATCATCTGATCCCATCATGGGAATAACCACATCACAAACAGCTTACACCACACAGAATTGTGGTCCAGCCAACTTGACACACAGCTCAAACTATCACATGGGGGAAAGAACAACTGGGGGACAACAGAGTGAGCAGTGGCAGTGATCCAAGTAAGGGGAGGGAGAAGAGGTTTCAAACAGCTAAGGGAGACAAAGTTGTCTGTCTCTTTGACATACTGTTGCATGTTGCTATGAGGCTTGAGGCTGGACCCCTGGTGTTTAAAATGCCAGCAGGGTTACACATGGTGCACAGGTTTCAATGCAGCTTACAGATTGACACAGACCAGGAAGAAGGAAGAGGCCATCCACTTCTCAAAGAATTAGCCCTGGAAAACCTTATGAATAGCAGAGAAACTCTGTCTGATACATTACTGCTCAACTTTATGAATAGCCCAGTAACATTGTCTGATACAGTGAAAGAGGATGAGCCCCTTATATCAGAAGGCTCTCAAAATATGACTGGGAAAGAGCTGCATCATCAGAGGAGAACCAACCTTACTGATATGGATAAAATAAAGTTTTTAAGACCTCCATTTGCTGATGTGGCATGATGCAAATTGAGGAGAAACAGCTGCAGACATCAATTAATAATCAGAACATGGAATGTATGAAGTAGGAATCCAGGAAAATTGGAAGTTGTAAAAAATGAGATGGAATGCATAAAGATTGATATCTTAGGCATTTGAGAGCTGAAATCGACTGATTTTGGCCATTTTGAATCAGACAACCATATAGTAGATTACTACTCTACCAGGAATAACAAATTGAAGAGGAATGGTGCGGCATTTATCATCACAAAGAATGTTTCAAAATCTGTCCTGAAGTACAAAGCTGTCAGTGATAGCATAATATCCAAATGTCTACAAGGAATACAAGATAATACTACTATTTTTCAAATTTATACACCAACCACCAAAGCCAAAGATGAGGAAATTGAAGATTTGTTATCAATTTCTGCAGTCTGAAATTAACTGAACATGCAATCAAGATGTGTTGATTATCACTGGTGACTGGAAGCAAAAGTGGGAAACAGAAGAATCACCAGTAGTTGGAAAATTTGACCTTGGTGACAGAAATAATGCTGGAGATCGCATGATAGAATTTTACAAAACCAATGACTTATTCACTGCAAATACCTTTTTTCAACAACACAAACAGTGGCTATACATGTGGACTTCACCAGATGGAGTACACAGGAATCAGATTGACTACATCTGTGGCAAGAGGCGATGGAAAAGATCAATATCTTCAGCCAAGTCAAGGCCAGGAGCTGATTGTGGAACAGATCATCAACTGCTCATATGCAAGTTCAACTTGAAGTTGAAGACAAAACAAGTCCATAAGAGGCAAAATATGACCTTGAATACATCCCTCCTGAATTTAGAGACCATCTAAAGAATAGATTTGAAGCACTGAACACCAATGACTGAAAACCAGAATTGTGGGAAAACATCAAGAACATCATCCATGAAGAAAGCAAGAGGTCATTAGAAAGACAAGAAAAGAAGAAAAGACCAAAATGGATGTCAGAAGAGATTCTGGAACTTGCCCTTGAGTGGAGAGTAGCTAAAGCAAATGGAAGAAACGACAAGATAAAAGAACTGAACAGAAGATTTTAAAGAGCAGCTCAAGCAAACAAAGCCAATTACTGTAGTGAAATATGCAGAGACATGGAGTTAGAAAACCAAAAGGGAAGAACATGCTCAGCATTTCTCAAGGTGAAAGAACGGAGGAAAAAATTTAAGCCTTGATTTGCAATATTGAAAAATTCTATGGGCAAAATATTGAATGATGCAGGAAACATCAAAAGAAGATGGAAGGAATACACAGAGTCACTGTACCAAAAAGAATGGGTAGATCTTCCTCCTTTTTAGGAAGTGCCATATGATCAAGAACCAATCCTACTGAAGGAAGAAGTTGAAGCTGCAGTGATGGAAATGGCGAAGAACAAGTCTACAGAAATTGACAGAATACTCATTGAGATGTTTTAACAAACATGCCCCACTGGAGGCACTCACTTGATTATGGCAAGAGATTTGGAAAACAGCTACCTGGCCAACTGACTGGAAGAGATCCATATTTGTACCCATTCCAAAGAAAGATGATCCCACAGAATGTGGAAATTATCAAACAATATCATTAATATCGCATGCAAGTAAGATCTTACTGAAGATAATTCAAAAATGATTGCAGCAG
>NW_006922148.1:188997-190202 GCF_000298275.1 Orycteropus afer afer | reverse complement strand
ATATTGAATGATGCAGGAAACATCAAAAGAAGATGGAAGGAATACACAGAGTCACTGTACCAAAAAGAATGGGTCGATCTTCATCCATTTCAGGAGGTGGCATATGTTCAAGAACCAATGGTATTGAAGGAAGAAGTCAAAGCTTCCCTGAAAGAATTGGTGAAGAACAAAGCTCCAGGAATTGACGGAATACCCATTGAGATGTTTCAACAAATGGGTGTCCAAATGGAGGCACTCATTCTGTTATGCCAGGAGATTTGGAGGACAGCTACCCGGCCAACTGACTGGAAGAGATCCATATTTGTACCCATTCCAAAGAAAGGTGATACCACAGAATGTAGAAATTATCGAACATTATCATTAATATTGCATGCGAGTAAAACTTATCTGAAGATAATTCAAAAACGGTTGTAGCAGTATATTGACAGAGAACTTCCAGAGGTGCAAGCTGGATTCAGAAGGGGATGTGGAACAAGGGATACCTTAATGATGTCAGTTGGATCTTTTCTGAAAGCAAAAAAATACCAGATATTCATTATGCAAGAGCATTCAATTGTGTGTTGTTAGGTGCCGTTGAGTCATCTCTGACTCATAGCGACCCTATGCACAGAAGAAAGAAACACTCCCCGGTCCTGTACCAGCTCCATGATCCTTGCTATACTTCAGCCCTTCACTGCTGCCACCGTGTCAGTCCATCTCATTGAGGGCCTTCCTTTTTCATCAACCCTCCACCTTACCAAGCATGACATCCTTCTCAGGGAATGGTCCCTTCTGGCAACATGACCGAAGTATGTGAGACAAAGTCTGGCCATTCCTCCCTTCAAGAAGCATTCTGCCTGCACTTCCTCCAGGACAGACCTGTTAGTTCTTTTAGCAGTCCATAGTACTTTCAGCATTCTTTGCCAACACCAGTTCAAAAGCATCAATTCTTCTTCGGTCTTCCTTATTCATTGTCCAGCTCTCACATGTTATGAGGTGATTGAAAATGCCATAGCTTGTGTCAGGTGCACCTTAGTCCTCAAGGAGACATTTTGCTCTTCAGCACTTGGAAGACATCCTCTGCAGCCAATTTCCCAGTGCTATATGTCATCCTGACTGCTGCTTCTATTGGCATCAATTGTAGAAACAAGCAATGTGAAGTCTTTGACAATATCAATCTTTTCTCCATTTATCATGATGCTGCTTATAGGTCCAGTTGTGAGGAT
>NW_006922148.1:185029-187865 GCF_000298275.1 Orycteropus afer afer | reverse complement strand
TTTTTTTTTTTTTTTGGTACTCTTTTTCTAATCGTTGTTGATGTTGGGTTAAGGTGTTGATTTTTGCTCTTTCTTCTTTTTTGATCTGTGCATTTATTGCTATAAATTTCCCTCTGATCACTGCTTTTGCTGTGTCCCATAGATTTTGGTATATTGTGTTATCATTCTCCCTGATTCAAGGAATTTTTTAATCTCATTTTTTATTTATTTTATTCTGTAGTTTCTAAGGAGTATATTATTCAATTTCCGTGTGCTTGTTCTTTTTCTTCTGATCTTCCTATTGTTGATTTCTAATTTTGTAGTATTGTGATCTGAGAAAATGTTTTCCAGTATTTGAATGTTTTTAAATTTATTGAGGCTTGCTTTGCGGCCTAATGTATGGTCTATCCTGGAGAATGTTCCACTGTGCACTGAAAAAGAATGTATATTGTGCTGTTGTTTGGTTAAGTGCTTTGTAGATATCTAAAAGTTCAAGTTGGTTGACTGTATTGTTTAGTTCTTCTGTGTCTTTGTTGAGTTTCTTTCTGGTTGATCTATCTTTCATTGAAAGTTGTGTATTAAAGTCTCCCACCATTACCGTGCAGTCATCTGTTTGTCTTTTCAATTCTGCTGAAGTTTTATTCATTTATTTTGGGGCTCTTACATTTGGTGCATAGGTGTTTATTTTGTTCTTGTATTATTTTCCTAGATTTGTGTGTGTGTGTGTGTGTGTGTGTGTTCCTTGATCTATCTCTCAATCTATTGAAGATATCTAAATATAATTCTTCTGAATTCCAATGCTGTTTCTTCCTCTGGGATGTTTTCTGGGTCTGTATCCTGGTCCCTCATTTCTACTACTTTATCTTGCTTCTTTCCATGGATGTGATGGTCTATTGTCTCCAAGTTACTGTGATGTTGAATTTATATTTAATTGGTGATTGTATGTTGGTATGATTAGCCCTAGATTTTTTTCTTTGTTTTGTTTTAATATAGCTGAGTAAGCCAGGTACAGTGCTCCTCTATTTGCTATTTTGCAGCACATAGGCACTCGCTACCTATCACCTGGTGGGTATGGTAGAGAATGAGAGTGTGTGCACAGATCTTTGTTAGCTGTCCATGAAGATCAGTTAAGGGTGAGTTGGGCTGGTGTTGGCTATCATCTATTGTTGGTCAGGTGGTGCAGAAGGGAGCTATAGGAGGTGCAAGTATGATTGGGTCATATGTGCATGGTTGCTGTCTCCCACTCAGACAAAAAATAAAAATAAAAAACAAGATGACAAAAAATATAAACTACAGAAACAGGAAGGACTGCAAAAAAAAAAAAAAAAAGAAAGAAAGAAAGAAAGAAAAAGAAAGGCCACAAATAAAAACAAATATTTAAAGAAATACTTTAAAGACACAAAAGAAATGCAAATAGAAAAATATCTGTGGAGTTGGGAATAATAGAAAAGAATAAGAGTAAAAGAATAATAAAGAAAAATGAGAATAGCAAAAGAAACTCTTGTGGTGCAGTGCCTAAGGCATTTGACTGCTAACCAGAAAGCTGGCTGTTCAAACCCACCAGCCACTCCTCAGAATGAAGACTGGACTTTCTTAGAGATACCACCTCAGAAACTCAAGGAGGGGTCACTGTGTGTTGGAAATGACTGAAGGGCAGTGAGTTTTTTTTTTTTTTTTTTGCGGAATGGGAAGATCCAAAAGAAAGAAAAAGTTGGAAACCAGAAAGAGGGAAGAGAAAAAATAAAAAACAAAAACTAGGACCAGAAGGGAAAAAGAGTGAAAAAAAAAAAAAAAAAAAACTAAAAAGGAAGAAAAAAGGAATAATATAAAGACAAAAGGGGGGGGGGCACGGCACCAGACTCCATCAGGGCACGCTGACTGCAGTGGAATTTCTGCCAGTCTAGAAGGTGCGTGGAGGTAGTGGATGGCCACATCTCTTTTCACCTTAAGGGATGTGGGGTAGGAGAGTAACAATGGAATTATCTCATCTTTCCAGACATCAGCCTCCACTGTGGTTTCCCTGTGTTATCCTCAGCAAGCAGAGGCTATTCTTGGGTCTCTGGTATCACAATGGTACCACTTGAAAATATCTAAAATGGCCTCACCACTTGCAAATATTCAAGATGACTGCGACTTCAGGACAGCTGAAAGTCCACAGCTTAATTTGTCTACTTATCTACAGTTTTCCTTTCTAGACATCAGCGATGAGTGCAGTTGTACATGCAACCCTTGGCAAGCAGGGCTGATTCTTAGATTACTGCCCAGATCCTAACACCACTTGTAAATATTCAAACTGGCCAGGCCATCAGGATAGCTAACAGTCCACAGTTTCATTTTTCTCCTTATTCATGTTTTCATTCAGGTTCTTCCACTATTAGGTGTTTAATCCACTTCTTTATCCTTCCTTCTGAAACTCAGGGCTCCAGGATTATCTCTATGTGTGTCAGTTGGTTTCTCTATTCTTTGTTGAAGAAGGCCTGTAGATATGCAACTATATGTTATTTGTTACACTGAATTGAGTACAACTATTTTTATTACTCCTTTTTCACTCCCTTCCTAAATCTTTCCAGGATATCAGTTTATTTAGACCCTTGCAAAAAACAAAAACAAAATATACTCAGTTGCTATAGAGTTGATTGCAACTTATGGCAACCCTGTGTGTATTAGAGAACTGTGTTGCATAGGGTTTATATATATGTTGTAATTGTTAGGTGCCATTGAGTTGGCTCCTTCCCTATGTACAACAGAATGAAACACAGCCCAGTCCTGCACTAGCCTCATAATCCTTCACATGACTGAACCCATTGTTGCAGCCACTGTATCAACCCAGCTGATTGAGGACTTCCTTCCCCACCCC
>NW_006922148.1:171076-184741 GCF_000298275.1 Orycteropus afer afer | reverse complement strand
CTTCTTTGGTCTTCCTTATTCATTGTCCAGCTTTCATGTGCATATGAAGTGATTGAAAACACCATGGTTTGGGTTAGGTGTACCTTAGTCTTCAAAGAGACATCTTTCCTCTTCAGCACTTTAAGGAGGTCAGTTGCAGAAGATTTGCCCACTGCAATAAATCATCTGATTTCTTGACTGCTGCTTCCATTGGTGTTGATTATGGATTCAAGTAATATGAAATCTTTGACAAATTCAATGTTTCTCCACTTATTGTGATGATTCTTATTGGTCCAGTTGTGAGGATTTTCCTGTTCTTCATGTTGAGGTGTAATTCATACTGCAAACTGTGTCTTTAATCTTCATTATTAAGGGTTTCAAGTCATCCACACTTTAAGCAAGCAAGGTTGTGTTGTCTACATATCACAAGTTGTTAGTGACCCTTCCTCCAATCCTGATGCCACACTCATCTCCATATAGTCCAGCTTCTCAGATTATTTGCTTAGCAGATTGAATAAGTATGGTGGAATGATATAACCCTAACACACACCCTTCCTGATTTTAAGGAAGTATCCCCTTGCTCTATTTGAATGACAGCCTTCTGGTCTATGTGCAGGTTCCCCATGAGCACAATGAAATATTCTGGTATTTCCATTCTTCTCAATGTTATTCATTATTTGTTGTGGTACACATAGTTGAATGCCTTTGCATAGTCAATAAACCACAAGTAAACATTTTTCTGGTATTCTTTGCTTCTAGCCAAGATTCATCTGATATCAGCAATGATATCCCTCATTCCACATCCTCTTCTGCAATTGCTTGCAATTCTGGAAGTTCCCTGTCAATATATTGCTGCAACTGTTTTTGAATTATCTTCAGCAAAATTTTACTTGCATATGATATTCTTCTATAATTTCCAAATTCTATGGGATCACCTCTCTTTGGAATGGGTAAAAATATGGAGCTCTTCGAGTCAGTTATCCAGGTAACTGTTTTCCAAATTTCTTGGCATAGACAAGTAATTATCTCCAGTGCAGCACCTGCTTGTTGAAACATCTCAATGGGTATCCCGTTGTGGTAGTCAAGGTTGTTGTCATCTTAGCTGGGCCTGGTTGAGTGGCTGGGCAGCTGAATGTATTTATTTCCCATAGTGAGATTGGCAATCAATTCCATGGTGAAATCTATTGGAGCAGCTGAGTAGCTGTTTTAGGGCAGTGTACTGCTACCAGTAGATAAGAAGCAGCTTTGAGGAAGATCTTTAGCTTTTTGGCACACTTGGACCTTGCATGGACCTGAGTCTTCATTCAGCAACCTGCCATGCTCTACCAATCTTGGAACTTTTAATAGGCTTGAATCAATGGCCCGTTGTATGGTTTGATAATATCGGGACTGTACCTTTTTACTTGTCGACCTTGGGTTTGTCAGCCTCAGTAGCCAGCAGCTATCTGAGTGAAGAAAGCCTCCAGCTTCGGTGGGCTGAGAGCAAGAGGCAGAGTTGAAGCCCAAGGTCAAGGAGATTTCACCCAGCTCCTAGAGCCTGGCACTTTGAACAGAACAAACTCCTGTTTGTTTGATCCACTCCTATTTGTGGTCTATTCCTGTCAGGGTGGCACTAGGTAACCAAAACACCCATCAATTCCTGGAACCTTGTTCTTTTTCCAATTCCTTCAGTGCAGCTTCTACTTCTTCCTTTAATACCATCAGTTCTTGATCACATGCCACCTCCTGAAACAGATGAACATAGACCAATTCTTTTTGGTGCAGTGACTCTGTGTATTCCTTCCATCTTCTTTTTATGTTTCCTGAGTCATTCAGTACTTTACCCATAGTATCTTTCAATATTGCAACTCAAGGCTTGAATTTTTTTCTTCAGTTTTTTCAGCTTGAGAAATGCTGAGCATGTTCTTCCCTTTTGGTTCTCTAACTCCAGATCTTTGCACATTTCATTATAATTGACTTTGTTTTCTCAAGCTGTTCTTTGAAATTTTCTGTTCACCTCTTTTATCTTGTCATTTCTTCCATTTGCTTTAATAAAAAAAGTATCTCTCTATCTATCTATCTATACTTCATTTGTTGTTGTTATTGAGAATATACATAGCAGAACATACACCAATTCAACAATTTCTACATGTACAATGTATGACATTGAATACAATCTTTGAGTTGTACCACCATTCTTACTCTACTTTTCTGAGTTGTTCTCTCATTAACATAAACTAACTACTCCCTAAGGTTTCTATCTAATCTTTCAAATTGCTGTTGTCAATTATAGATAATTCTTAAAAGAACATAATGCTCAAGGCTGACATTATTTATTAGTAAAGCAAACTATCATTTGGTTTCAAGATGACTTTGGGGGTATTTTTGGTTAAATATTTAGGTGTAAAGATTAATCTCAGGGCAATAGTTTTGGGGATTCATCCAGCTCCACAGCTCCAGAAAATCTTAATTATATGAGAATTTGAAATTATTTTCTGCATTTTCCCCCTTCGATCAGCATCCTTCTATAGAATCTTTGATCAAAATGTTTAGTAACGGTAGACAGGTACTACTCAATTTTTCTGGTCTTATGGCAAAAAAAAAAAAAAAAAAGCAGTTGTTCATAAAGGAAATTAGTCACACATTCCCTTTCCTCCTCTATATCTTCTTCCTCTGTTGCACCAGGTGAATAGAAAATAATCATTATAACTTGGATGTCCACTGCAATCTTTTAAGAACCCAAGCACTACACAGTGAACTAGGAGGTAGAGAAGAACCACTGAAGATGCTATCAGGACAATTATTTGAGATACACTATGGGAGCTCTGGTGGCTTAGTACCTAAGGTATTTGACTGTTAACCAGAAGGCTGGCAGTTGAAACCCTCCAGTCACTTCTCAGAAGGAAGATTGAGCAATCTATTTTCATAATGATACTGCCTCAGAAATCCAAGGAGGGGTCACCATGAGTCAGACCTGACTCAATGGTAGTGAGTTTTGTTTTGTTTTTTGCTATACTATGAAACCATGTCATTAAACCACCAAACCAAGCAATCATATGTTGAGTTCTACATAATCAGCCTCAGTAACTACTTTTTTTTTTTTTTTTTTTCATTAAACCACCAAACCAAGCAATCATATGTTGAGTTCTACATAATCAGCCTCAGTAACTACTTTTTTTTTTTTTTTTTTTGGTCATTGCTGTAAATATATCACATAACTTTGCAAATTCAGTTTCACAGGTGTACAACTTATTGACTACAGTTACATTAATTGACTATGTAACTCTACTCTTAATGTGATTTCTGTATCACTGTATATGAAAACTCAGTACTCCTTAAATGATAAACATTCTGTTTTTCTCTCACCTTCCCACTTCTGGAAGCAACTATTTCTTGTCTTTTTATATAAGTGAGGTCATACAATATATGTCCTTTTGTGATTAACTTATTTCACTCAACATAATCAAATTCTATCTATATTATAAACCCACTGCCATTGAGTTGATTCTTACTTGTAGAGACTCCCATTGGGTTTCTGAGGCAGTAAATCTTCAAAGAAGTAGACTGTCCTGTCTTCCTTCCACAGAGTGGCTGGTGGGTTTGAACCACCAACTGCTAAGCAGTCAAATGCCTTAGGCACTGTGCCACCAAGAGCTTCTTATCTATATTATAGCATGTATCAACTTTTCATTTCTCTTACTGACTGAGTAGTTTTCTGTTTCATGTATGTTTATTTATCCACTTATCTGTTGATGGACACTTAGATTTTTCCCCTTTATGGCTATTATGAATAGTGCTGCAATGAACAGTGGTGTACAAGCCTCTATTTGAGTCTCTTGGGTATATACCTAGGAATGGAATTGCTGGATGATATGGTAGTTCCAGTTTTAGTTTTTTGAGGAGGTGTCAAAATGTTTTCCAAAGCAGCTTACCCATTTTGCATCCCCACCAGCAATGGATAAATCAAACCAATCCAAACCAAACGCACTGTCATCAAGTTGATTATGACTCATAGTGACCCCCACTGGGTTTCCAAGGAGGTAAATCTTTACAGAAGTAGATTGCCCCATCTGCATTTCACAGAGCAGCTGGTGGGTTTGAACCACCAGTCTTATGGTTAGCAATCAAATACCTTAGACCCTGTGCCACCAGAGCTCCTTACAGCAGTGGATAAGTGTTCCAATTTTCCTACTTTCTCAAGAGCTTTTTTTTTTTTTTTTTAAATCTTAACCATCCTAGCAGGAGTGTAATAGTTTAGATTTGCATCTCTGTGATGGCTAGTGCCATTGGGCATCTTTTCATGTGTTTAAAGGCCATCTGAATGTTCTCTTTGGTGAAATGTCTATTAAAATCCTCTCTCAATTTTATGATTGGATTATTTGCCTTTTTGTTATTAAGTTGTTGAAGCTTTATATATGAAGCTATATATATATATATACATATATAACTACCATATATATATATATATATAACTACCATATATATATAATTTTTTAATTTTCATAAGATCCCAGTAATTTATTTTGTCTTTTACTGATCGTGTTTTTATCATATTAGATAAATCATTGTTAGAAGCTATGTCCAACAGTGCTGTCCCTACACTTTTTTTCTAATAATTTTATAGTTTTACTTTGGGCATTTAGTTCCTTAATTCATTTTTAATTGGTTTTTGTGCATGATGTGAAATATGGATCCTGATCCATTTTTCTGTGTGTGGAAATCGTTTTCCCAACACCATTTATTGAAAAGACTCTTCTTTCCCCTATCAAATGGACTTAGTACCCTTGTTAAAAATCAGTGATCAGAAAAAAAATTTTTTCTGGTTTCTAATTCTTTTACATTGACCAATGTGTCTACTATTATACCAGTATCAGGTTGTTTGATTACTGTAATTTTATAATGTTTTAAAATCAAGAAGCGTGAGTGTTCCTACTTTGTTTTGCTCTTTCAGCATTGCTTTAGCTATTCAGAACTTCTGGTCATTCCCTATAAAGTTCAGGATTGGTTCTCTCTGTAAAGAAGGCTTTTGGAATTTTGATCAGCATTGTGTTGAATCTATAGATCACTTTGAGTATTATTAAGTGTTCCAATCCACGAACATGGAAGATCTTTCCATTTATTTAAGTCTTCTTTAATCTCTTTCAGCAGTTTTATAATTTTCATTGTATACATCCTTCATTTCCATAGTTAAATCTATTCCTAGTTATTTTATTCTCTTAGATGCTATTGTAAATGGAATCACTACCTAATTTTCCTCTCAGTTTTCAGTTGTATAGAAATCCAACTGATTTTTGTTTGTTGACCTTGTATTCTCCAACTTTGCAAAATTCCTCTATTAGCTATAAAAGGTTACTGTGAACTCTTTGTGACAGTGTACATATAGGATAATGTCATCAATGAATAGAAATAATTTTACTTCTTTTCCAATCTAGATATGTTTTATTTCTTTTTCTTACCTTATTTCTCTGGCTAAGATTTCTAATACAATATTGAATAGATTGTTAATGGCAATACCCTTATCTTGTTTCTGATTTTGAGGGGAAATCTCTCAGTCTTTCTCCATTAAGTATAATGTTTTCTATTGGCTTTTCATATTTGCCCTGAATCATGTTAAGGAAGTTCACATCTATTCAAAACTTCTTTAGAGTTTTCACCAAGAAATAGTGTTGGATTTTATCAAATCCTTTTTCTGCATCCATAAAGATGATCATGTGGTTCGTTCCTTTGTTCTACTGATGTGATGTATTATGTTGATTGCTTTCTAATTTTGAATCGTCATTGAATTCCTGGAATAAATCTCACTTGGTGTTTGACTCTTTAAATACGTTGTTGGATTCTGGTCACTTGTATTTTGTTGATGATTGTTGCACCTATATCCAAAAGGAATGTTGCCTGTCCCCCTTTTTTCTTTTCTTGGGAGCACTGGTAGCATAGTGCCTAAGGCATTTGACTGCTAATCAGAAGGCTGGTGGTTCAAATGCACCAGCCACTTCTCAGAAAGAAGCTGGGCAATCTACTTTTGTAGTGATATTGCCTTGGAAACCAAAGGAGGGGTCACTATGAGTTGGATCTGACTCGATGGCAGTGTATTTATTTATTTATTTTTGTCATATCTTTGTCTTGTTTTGGCATCAGGGTTATGTTTGTTTCATAAAATGAACTAGGGTGTATTCCTTCCTTCTTCATCTTATGGAAGAGTTTAAACAACAGGATTGTTGTCAATTCTCTAAATATTTGGTAGAATTTCCCAGAGATGCCAATGGTCTGGGACTTCCCTCCCCCCACCCCCACCCCCCTTTGCAGAGGTTTTTGATCACTGATTCAATCTCTTCACATGTTATGGGTATGTTGAGACTTTCTATCTTCTCCTAAGTCAGTTTGCGTAGGTTTTATGCTTCTAAGAATATGTCCATTTCATTTAGGTTATCCAGTTTGTTGTTGTACAATTGTTCATAATATTCTGTCATAAGTCTCTATTTCTGTTGAGTCAGGTTAATATCTTCTCTTTCATCTCTTAATTTGGTTATATGAAACTTTTCTCTTTTTTTTCTTTGTCAGTTTAAAGATTTGTTCATTTTATTAATCTTTTCAAAGAACTGACTGCTGGCTTTGTTGATTGTATTGTTTTTTTTCATTTTTTCATTTTATTTTTTTCTGCTTTGATTTTTGTTATTTTCTTTCTACTGGTGGGTTTAGGCTTAGTTTGCAATTCTCTATTTCTTCAAAGTGTAGACTTATGTTGTTTATTTGAGATCTTCTTTTAAATGTAGGCATATACTGCTATAGCTTTCCCTCTGAGTACTGCTTTCAGTGCACCTCATAAGTTTTGGTATGTTATGCTTTCATTGTCATTTGACTCTAGGAAATTTATGATTTTTGTTTTGATTTCTTCCTTTACACATTGGTAGTTTAATAGTGTGTTGTTTAATTTCCAAATGTTTGTGTATTTTCCATTTTTTTCCTGTTATTAATTTCTAGCTTTTTACCATTGTGATTAGAGAAAAATATTTTGCATGATTTCAATCTTTTGAAATTTATCAAGACTTTATTTGTGAGCTAACATGTTGTCCATCCATGGGCACTGGAGTAGAATGAATATTGTGCTGTTGTTAAGTGAAATGTCCTATATACATCTATTAAGTCTAGTTGGTTTATAGTGTCATTCAGGTCCTCTGTTTCTTTGTCGATCTTTCTAGATACTCGGTCTTAAATTAAAAGTGCTGTATTGAAGTCTCCAGGACCTTCCTCCAGAGCACACACAGAGAGAGAGCCCTCCCCTAGAACTTGAATTTAGAGTTCTAGCCTCCTGGGCTATGAAAAAATAAATTTATGTTTGTTAAAGTCACCAACTTATGGTGTTTTTGTTATAGCAGCATGACATAACTAAAATAGAATTTGATACCAAGGGTAAGACACTGCTCTAACAAAGCATCAATACCTACAATATGGATGCAAGTTTTGAATTGGGTAATAGGTGGAGGGTGGAAGAATTTTAAGGTGCTTAATAGTAAAACTCTAGATTTCCTTTAAGAGATTATTGATATAATTATGAATGTCAAAAGCAATTCTGGTGAAGGCTCAAAAGTAAGTGAGAAGAGCTATAGAGAAAGTCTCTGTCATCTTAGATAATACATATTGGAATAGCAATAGAATTGTCCTAGAAGAGTGGGTGTTAAATGTGCTTCTGGTGAGGTTTTAAAAGAAAATGATGAACATGTGACTGGACTATAGAGGAAAGGTAATGCTTCCTATGCAATGGCAAAGAACTTCTCTGAATTATGTTCAAGTATTTGGTGGAAGGTAGAAATTGTAAAATGTGGCCTAGGTGATAGAAATAATGCCAGAGATCACATGATAGACTTTTGCAAGACCAACAACTTTTCAGCATCCTTTTCTCAACAATATAGCAAGTATACATGTGGACTTAGCCATATGGAATACAAAAGAATGAGATCAACTACATCTTGGAAAGAGGTGATGGAGAAGCTCAATATCTCCAGCCAAAACAAGGACAGGGGCTGACTGTGTAACAGACCATCAATTGTTCATATGCAAGTTCAAGTTGAAGCTTAAGACAATTATAACAAATCCACAAGAGCAATGATATCCCTCATTTCATATCCTCTTCTGAATACAGCTTATATTTCTGGGAGTTCTGTCAATATACTGCTGCAACCATTTTTGAATTATCTTATAACCTTGATTATATCCCTCTTGAATTTAGAAACCATCTAAAGACTAGATCTGATGCACTGAACACCAATGACTGAAAATCAGATGAATTGTGGGATGACATCAAGAACATCATCCATGAAAAAAAGCAAGAGGTCATTAAAAAGACAAGAAAGGAAGAAAATACCAAAATGGATGTTACAAGAGACTCAGAAACTTACTCTTGAATGGAGAATAGCTAAAGCAGATGTAAGAAATGACAAGATAAAAGATCTGAACAGAAGATTTCAAAGAGCAGCTTGAGAAGACAAAGTCAATTACTATTACGAAATGTGCAAAAACCTGGAGTTAGAAAACCAAAATGGAAGAACATGTTTGGCATTTCTCAAGCTGAAATAAAGGAAGAAAAACTTCAAGCCTTGAGTTACAATATTCAAAGATTCTATGGGCAAAATACTGAATGATGCAGGAAACATCAAAAGAACGTGGAAGAAATCAATTTGGTGGAAAACAAATCTCCAGGAATTGACAAAATACCCACTGAGATGTTTCAACAGATGGATGGCACCCTGGAGGCACTTACTCATCTATGCTGAGAAATTTGGAAGAAGTTACCTGGCCAACTGACATGAAGAGATCCGTATTTGTACCCATTCCAAACAAAGGTGATCCCACAGAATGTGGAAATTATTGAACAATATCATTAATATCGGGAGCTCTGGTGACATAGTGCCTAAGGCATTTGACTGCTAATCAGAGAGCTGGCAGCTCAAACCCATCAGCCACTCCTCAGAAGGAAAATTGGGCAATCTCCTTCCCTAGAGATATCACCTTGGAAAACCAAGGAGGGGTTGCTATGAGTTGAATCAACTTGAAGGCAGTGAGTGTTTTCTTTATTTTTTAATCATTAATATCTCATGCAAGTAGAATATTGCTGAAGATAATTAAAAAGTGGTTGTAGCTCTGGTAGCATAGTGGCTAAGGCACTTGACTGCTAACCAGAAGGCTGGCGGTTCAAACCCACCAGCCACTCCTCGGAAGGAAGATGGGGCAATCTACTTCCGTAGTGATACTGCCTTGGAAACCCAAGGAGGGGTCGCTATGAGTCGGGCCTGACTCGATGACACACAACAACAACAACAACAAGCAGTATATTGATAGGGAACTGTCAGAAATTCAAACTAGATTTAGAAGAGGACATGAAGTGAGGGATATCATTGCTGATGTCAGATGGATCTTGGCTGAAAGCAAAGAATACCAGAAAGATGTTTACTTGTGTTTTACCAACTATCCAAAGGCATTTGACTGTGGGGATCTTAATAAGTTATGGATAATACTGAGAAGAATGAGAATTCCAGAACATTTAATTGTGTTCATGAGGATCCTGTACACAGAGCACAAGTCTATTGTTCAAACAGAACAAGGGAATACTGCATGATTTAAAATCACGAAAGGTGTGCATCAGGGTTATATCATTTCACCACACTTATTCAATTTGTATGCTGAGCAAATAATCTAAGAAGCTGGACTATATGAAGAAGAATGTGGTATTAGGATTGTAGGAAGAGTCATTAACAACCTGCAATATGCAGACAACACAGTCTTGCTTGCTGAAAGTGAGGATGACTTGAAGCACTTATTGATGAAGATTGAAGAATACAGTCTTCAGTATGGACTACACCTCAACATGAAAAAATGAAAATCTTCACAACTGGAGCAATAAGCAGCAGCATGATAAATGGAGAAAAGACTGAAGTTGTCAAAGATTTCATATTACTTGGATCCACAATGAACAGCAATGGAAGCAGCAGTCAAGAAATCAGACAACATATTGCACTGGGCAAATCTGCTGCAAAAGATCTCCTTAAAGTGCTGAAGAAGAAAAATGTCTCTTTGAAGACTAACGTGAGCCTAGCCTAAGCCCTGTTGTTTTCAATCACCTCATATGCATGTGAAAGCTGGCAATGAATAAGAAAGATTGAAGAAGAGTTGATGCTTTTGAGTTGTGGTGTTAGTGAAGAATACCAAAAGTACCAATGGACTGCCAGAAGAACTAACAAATGTGTCCTGGAAGAAGTGCAGCCAGAATGCTTTTCAGAAGTGAGAATGGTAAGGCTTTGTCTCACTACTCTTCGGTCATGTTGTGAGAAAGGACCATTCCCTGGAGAAGGATATCATACTTTGTAAAGTGGAGGGTCAGCAAGAAAGGGGAAGGCCCTCAATGAGATGGATCAATATAGAGACTGCAACAATGAGCTAAGGTATAGCAAGGATAGTGAGACTGTCACAAGATTGGGCAGTGTTTCATTCTGTCGTACATAGAGTGGCTATAAGTCAGAGCCAACTTGAGAGCACCTAATAACAACAACACAAATTGTTCAATGACATTGGTTACATTTTTCACAATATCTCAACATTCTCATTAATTCCATTCTTGTTATTCCATTTCTCATTGTGGTTTTGATTTTCATCTATCTGATGGTTAGTGAGGAACTCTGGTGGCATAGTGCCGAAGGCATTTGACTGCTAACCAGAACGCTGTGGTTAAAACCCACCAGACACTCCTCAGAATGAAGATTGAGTAGTCTACGTCCATAGAGATACTGCCTCAAAAACCCAAGAAGGAGTCGCTATGAGTCAAATCAATTCAAGAGCAGTGACATTGATCATCTTTTCATGTGTTTGTTGGTTTTCAGAAAGTCTTCTTTGGAAAAATGTCTATTCATGTCCTTTGCCCATTTTATGATTGGATTATTTCTCTTTTTGTTGTTAATTTGTTGAAATTTTACATATATTTTGGTTAGTAGGTTCTTGTCACATATATGATTTTCAAAGATATTCTCCCAGTCAGTAGCTTGTCTTTTTCCTTTTTGGTGAAGTCTTTTGATGTACAAAAGTTAATTTTCATGTAGGCCCATTTATTTATTTTTGTATTTTGCTATTTGGGCTGTTGTTATTTTATTAAATAATTCACTATTAAAAACTAGGCCTGACAGCATTGCCCTTGTGTTTTCCTCTAAGAATTTTATGGGTTTCATTTAGGCATTTAGGTCCTTAAAATCCATTTTGAATTTGTTTTTGTACAGTGTGAAACATGGATTCTGTTTCTTTTTTCTGCATGTGGAAATCCAGTTTTCCCAACACAATTTATTGAATAGACTCTTCTTTGTCCATCTAATAGAGTTACCCCCGTTCCCAAAAATCTATTGACCATAGATGTGTGGTCTACTAGTCTTTGAGATGTCTCTGTGGTAGGGATCTTATTATTAAAAGAACCCTAGTTGTGTTGGGAGTATCAGCATGCCCAACTGAAAACTACAGATCTCAGATTCCCCTGCAGATAGAGAAGGTCAAATTTTGACCAATGATATGTAAAAGAAAGTTATTGAGTGGGTGTGTATAGTTAAGGTTGTGGGTCAACTTCTCTGGGCCATGATTCTCAGTGCTATAGCAGTTATGATGTAGTCATCCCCTATGATGAGTTCTGATATAATGTAATCACTTCCACAATGAGATCTGCTATAAGCAGCTAATTAGTGGTGATGAAGGGTTAACCAAATCACAATAGACCATAAACAAAGACCAACTTCTGTGTCAATATTTATGACCTTTCAAACAATAAAGAGAAGGCCTAAAGCACAGAACAGAGTGCTCTAACTGGTCCAATGGATGGCAGACAATGGAGGATGAACATCTGTATCAAAACTGAATAACAGCATAATAGAGAGTTAAAGATCTACCTAGTATCATCTATAACCCACATGTTGTTGTTGTTGTTATGTGCCATCGAGTCAGACACCACTTATAGCGACCCCTCCTTGGGTTTCCGAGGCAGTATCACTACGGAGGTAGATGGCCCCATCTTCCTTCCGAGGAGTGGCTGATGGGTTTGAACCACCAGCCTTCTGGATAGCAGTCAAGTGCCTTAGCCACTATGCTAACAGAGCTCCTATAACCCACATAGTAAGGCCAAAACAAAACTAAAGGTTGCCAGGCAGCCACAATATGACAGACCCAAGAGCCTTGAGTCAAGAGACCATAGTTTAGAGAGAGAGAGAAAAAAAATTATTTACCCAGTCATAATTTTAGTTTATTTTACTTTAACCAATCACAGTATGTGAGTAATTTACTCATAAGTATGTGCTCCAATGGTTGTATAGGGTATATTGAAAGACCGTTACTCACAATCAATCAGCACTTGTGAAAATTGTATAAAAATCACCAATTATTTGGATTCTGGATCCTTGGATTTTGGTCTGTTGCTAGCCATTGTGCTTACAACTGATTTCTCATTATTCACTTTTGTTTTCTGATATATCACAATAAAAAATATCTTTTGCTGCAGAAGGCTTTGGTGAAAATTCACTAAAGTACAAGAGTTGAAAGGGAGTTTCCTCAGGAGTATGACCTGTTTCAATATATTTGGACTTCCTGGTAATGATCTCTGGCTTTCTGCTGGATCTGGATCCTGCATCTGGCCCATTCCTTATCTTCAATTCCTGCACTTGAACCAGTGGCTGCCATATTCTCTGCCAATCTTGGGATTGTTGCCTTCACAGCCTGTAAGACCACAGCCTACCATTTTACTGCCAATCTTGGCTTTGTCAGCCTCTGAAGCCAGCAGCCTGCTTTATTATCTCCTTGATTCATGAGCACCTGTAGCTACTAAGGTCAGGAGAAGCCTCCAGCTTGAGTTCTGACCCATAGACTCGGGACTTGCCAACATCTACAACTGTGTAAGTCATTTCCTTGAGATGAATTTTTCTCTTTCTCTCTTTCTGTCTGTAAGTGTCACTGGTTTTACTTCTCTAAAGAACCCAGCCTAAGACAGGGTGGATTCTGGAAAACCTGCTTAAAAAGAGAAGCTGACTTAATTGCCCTTAAACCTTCTTGCCTTTCCAACAGGGATCTTGTGACTGAAGGGACTACATTAGTTATCCAGTTTTACTGTAACAGAAATACCACAAGTGGGTGGCGTTGGCAAACAAAAATTTGTTTTCTCACAGTTTGGAATGCTAGAAGTCTGAAATCAGGGCACCACGTCTAAGGGGAAGGCTTTATCTCTCTGTCAGCTTTGGGGAAATGTCCTTATCTCTTCAGTTTATATTCCTTGGCTCTTTGGTGACCTTCATATGATCTGACATCTAGCTTTCCCCATCTCTGCTTGCTTGATTCCTCCTGTGGTCTATCTGCTGTTTGTATATCTCAAAAGTCATTTGCTTAAGACACATCCAACACTAACACTGCCTCATTAACAAGATAAAGGAAACCCATGGTCATGTTGGATTGTAACCATAGATATAGGGGTTAGGATTTACAACACATATTTTTGTTGTTGTTGTTAGGTGCCGAGTCATTTCCGACTCATAGTGACCAAAGACAAAGACAGAATCTTGAAAGCAGCACGGGAAAATCAAAAAGTTATGTACAAAGGACAGCCTGTAAGAATACGCTCTGATTTCTCAGCAGAAACCATGCAAGCGAGAAGGCAATGGGATGGTATATATAAAACCCTGAAAGAGAAAAATTTTCAAC
>NW_006922148.1:149618-154748 GCF_000298275.1 Orycteropus afer afer | reverse complement strand
AGATACACTCCTTGGAGAGAACAATCATTGAGAAAGAAGGGCTGCCTATGCACAGGGAGACAGCTCAGGGGGCAAGAGTCCATGGAGGGATGGACACTGGGAAGAGGTAACTATGGGGAGGAAGTGGGAGGGGAGCTGTTGTGTTGTGGTAAACTGTAGTCAGTGTCATGAGACAAAATATATGTAAACTGCTGTATAGAAAGTGAATTTGCTCTGTAAATCTTCACCCAAATCACAATTAAAAAAAAAGAAAAGATGGAGAAGAACTAAGCAATACAATCCACCAGCTTGACCTTATAGCCATCTACAGAGCATTTCACCCAACTGCAGCACAATATACATTCTTTTCCAGTACACCTGGAATATTCTCCAAGATAGACCACGTTAGGCCACAAAACAAGCCTCAAAAAATTTTAAAACATTGAAATACTGCAAAGCATCTTCTCAGATCACAATGTTATAAAATTAGAAATCAACAACAGGAAGATCAATGGAAAAAGAGCTAATGCATGGAAACTGAATAACACCATCTTCAAAAATGACTGGGTAATAGAATAAATGAAAATGAAGTTAAAAGTTTCCCTGAATCAAATGAGAATGAAAACAGAACATATCAAAATCTTTGAAAAAACCAAAATCACAGAAAAGCAAAAAACCATGATCAGAGGAAAATTTTGGCAATAAATGCACACTCACATCAAAATAGAGGAAAGTTTCCAAATCAACATTTTAACCCAACATCTCCAAAATTTAGAGAATAGTAGCAAAAAAGCCTACAGTCCCCAGAAGAAAAGAAATAATAAAGATTCTAGCAGAGATAAATGAAATAGAGAATAGAAAGACAATAAAAAAAAAATCAAGACGAGAAGTTGGTTCTTTGAAAAGATTAATAAAATTGACAAAGCACTGGCAAATTTAACAAAGGAAAAGAGGGAGAGAATACAAATAACATGAATAAGAAGTGAATTGGATGACATCACAACTATGAAGAATTATGCTCCAACAAACATGAAAATGTAGAAGAAATGGACAGATTTCTATAAACACACTGCCTACCTAACCTAACAGATTGAGGTGGAAAATTTGAACAGACCCACAATAAAAGAAGAAATTGAGCAGGTCATAAAAAATTACCAAAGAAAAAAAATTCCTGGCTCAGATGTTTTCACTGAAGAATTATACCAAATGTTCAGAGAAGAACTGACAGCAATCATACTCAAACTATTCCAGAACATAGAAAAAGATGGAATCTTCCCAGAATCTTCAACAAAATCCTAGCCAAAAGACTCCAACAATGTATCAAATAATAATAACAATAATAATATATTATGACTAAATGAAGTTCATATCAGGTATGTAAGGATGGTTCAACATTAGAAAAACAATCAATGTCATCCATCACATAAATAAAACAAAGGAAAAGAACCACATGATCATCTCAATCAATGCAGAAAAGGAATTTGATAAAATCCAACACCAGTTCTGGATAAAAGCTCTCAGAAAAACAGGAATAGAAGGAATTACTCAACATAATACAGGGCATATAAACTGTGTTAGGCTGGGTTCTTTAGAGAAGCAAAACAAGTAAAGCTTATATATACATATAGAGAAAGAGAAATTTATCTTAGGAAAATGGCTCACACACTTCTAGAAGCTGGCAAGACCCAAGTCCTTGGATCAAACATCCATCTGGAGACTTTTCCTGACTCACACAGCTGCAGGAGCTGATGAGCTCAAGGTTGGCAGGCAGTATGCCGGCTGTTGACTTCACTGAATGACAAATTCAAGATCTCCAGGCTGAATGGTGTATTGTTCACTCATGGACAGTTGTAGGCAGCACAACAGGATCCCAATCCACAGAAGAGAGTCTCTTTTCCCAGGGTGTCCATAAATATATTGGAAGCAGGCCACACCCCTAGGGAAACTCCCTTTCAATGGATTGGCTGCTCAAAACATATACATTCAATCCCATCATGGCCATAACCAAATCACAACTACTTAAACCACACAATTGTGGTCCAGCCAAGTTGACACACAGCTCCAACTATTGCATATACAAAACCAACAGCCAACATTATTCTCAATGGAGAGAGACTGACACCATTCCCCTCACATACAGGAACCAGACAAGGATGCCCTCTATCACCACTTCTATTCAACATTGTATTAGATAGAAATCTTAGCCAGGGCAATAAGGCAAAAAAGGAAAATCAAAGGCATCCAAATTGGTAAGGAAGAAGTAAAGCTATCTCTGTTTGCAGATAATATGATCCTATACATAGAAAACTCAAGAGAATCAGCAAGAAACCTACTGGAATTGAGAGATTTAGCATAGTGGCAGGATACAACATCAACACACAAAAATCACTTGGATTCCTCTCTACCAGCAAAGAGATTGCTGAAAGGGAAATTAATACCACATACAATAACTACCAAAAAATAAAATGCTTGGCAATCTTACCAGGGACACAAAAGACCTGTACAAAGAAAACTACAAACGCTACTTCAAGAAACCATAAGAGATCTACACAAATGGAAGAACATACCATGCTTGTGGATAGGAAGACTGAACATTGTGAAAATGTCAATACTACCCAAAGCAATCTATACATTCAATGCAATTCCAATCCAGATCCCACCAGCATTCTTTAAGGATATGGGAAAAACAATTCCTAATTTTATATGGAAAAGAAAGAGACCTTGAATATGTAAAGCACTATTGAAGAAGAAGAACAAGATAGGTGGTCTCACACTCCTGGATCTCAAAACCACAGTAATCAAAACAGCCTAGTATTGGTACAATAGCAGACACAAAGACCCAGAGAATAGGATTGAGATCCATATATATATTTATTTATTTATTTGTTTGTTTGTTTGTTTATTTATATTTATATGACCAGTTTTGCTGGTCTGTAGAGCCTGGTGAGATCCCAGAGACTATGGCCCCTTGTTACCTTCTGCCTTGTATGTGTTTGAACTGCTGTATGGAAAATGAATTTGCTCTGTAAACTTTCACCCAAATCACAATAAAAATTTCAAAAAAAAGAATGAGAAGAGAAAAGTCTACCTTAGAATGCTGTTGTGAGGACTGTGTGGAGTGTTCTATGTGATGGTGACTATCACAGGGCATGGCCTGTAGGAGGCTCTCAGAAACAAGAGCTTCCTCTTCTGTCTTGTTGAGGCTTGGACATTAATGAGACTTCTTGTGTGTTTGGTGGGAAGAAAACTAACCGCACAGTCATATAATTGGGTGGGGGGGGGGGGCTTTTCTCTTACCTCGTGATGCTGGCACGATCACGTGAATTGTTTTGACCATTAGAATGAAGTGGAAGTCACAATGTGCTGCTCCTGAACCTAGACCTCAAGAGTCTGCCATTGCCATGAGAAGACATGTCCATGCTACTCACCCTGGAGGGAGGATAAGAATCTCATGGAGTACAATTGGCCCAGCTAAAATTCCCCACCTCAGTCCAAAGCAAGGTTCTAGCTGAAATGCAGAACTGCTCAGCAGGCAGTGATCAGATCAGATGAATTCTTCAAATATATGTGGAGTTTTGCCATATGCTGCTAGGTTTTTATGGTTGTTATGGACCAAAGCTACTGCTATACTCACTCAAGCCATGGTATTTTCAATAGCCTCACAATCCTTGCTGTGCTGAGCCCATTTTTGCAGCCACTGTGTCATTGTGTATTGCTAACGATCTTCCCCTTTTTTTCTGACCCTCCACTTTACCAAGCATGATATCCTTCTCCAGGGAATGGACCCTTCTGAAAGCTGGACAATGTGAGAGCTGGATAATGAATAAAGAAGACTGCAGAAAAATGGATGCATTTGAGTTGGGGAAGAATATTGAATGTACCATGGCCTGCTAGAACAAACAAATCAGTCTTGGAAGAAGTACAGCTGGAATGCTCCTTAGAAGCGAGAATGGCCAGACTTCCTCTCTCCTACTTTGGTCATGTTGTCAGAGGGAACCAATCCCTGGAGAAGGATATAATGCTTGGTAAAGTAGAGGGTCAGAGGAGACCCTCAATAAGATGGATTGACACAGTGGCTACAGTGATGGGCTCAAGCATGGCAATGATTGTGAGGATGACATATGACCAGGCAATGTTTCATTCTGTTGTTCATAAGGTCACTATGAGTCAGAGCTGAATTCACAGCACCTAACCTCAACAACACACTCACTCATCATTCTTTCAGGCATTCTCATTTAAGATTCTCTTTCCCTTTTCCCACGCTGGTCTATTTCCTGCTTTGTGGCCCTCTTTCTCTGCTAATCCTTTCTCTCTTCTTATAAATATATATATGCTTATATTTGAAATCATGACATAATGAAATACTCTGTTTTTATTTTTTACTTCAATGAATTAAAATTATATGTTCATTTTTACAGAAGGTATAATGTCTCCTGACAGAGTTCTAACATAACTCAGGAAACCTTTGCATTATTGGATGTTTAAGCTATTTCTTTATTTTAATATTACACAGATACTGCAATGAACAAGTTTATTCATTGCATGTTTTTCATGCTTGCCTGCATTTTTAAATTGTTTACTTTAGATAGATTCTTAGAATTTAAGATACTGAGTCAAAGTGAGTAAATATTTTAGAGGCTTTAGATACAAATTGCCAAATGGCTTTCTAGAAAGTTTTTAACTTTTTAACCTCCTATATGCCATGATGGTGGCAAAGTGCCTACGGCATTTGACTGCTAACCAGAAGGCTAGCAGTTCAAACCCACCAGCCACTCCTCAGAAGGAAGGCTGGGGAATCTACTTCCATAGTGATACTGTCTAGGAAGCTCAAGGAGGGGTCGCTATGAGTCAGATCTGACTCAATGCCAGTGGGTTTGGTTTGGTTTGGTTTTGCTTTCTTTATGGATGATGTTCTTTATGTCATCCCACAATTCTTCTGGTTTTCGGTCATTGGTGTTCAATGCATTAAATCTATCTTTAGATGGTCCCTAAATTGAGGAGGGATATAATCAAAGTTCATAAGGTTTTCCCTGGCCAATTCTTTGAGAAGTGGACAGCCTCTTCCTTCTTCCTAGTCTGTCTCAGTCTATAAGCTGGGCTGTTACCTGTGCACCAGGTGCATCTCGCTGGGTTTTAAACACCAGAGGCTCA
>NW_006922148.1:145126-149518 GCF_000298275.1 Orycteropus afer afer | reverse complement strand
CAAGAAGGGAGTGCGTCAGGGTTGTATCCTTTCCCCATACTTGCTGAGCAAATAATCCTAAGAAAAACATGGCATCAAGATTGGAGGAAGAATCATTAACAACCTGAGATATGCTGATGATACAACTTTTCTTGCTGAAAGTGAGGATGACTTGAGGCACTTACTGATGAAGATTGAGGAACACAGCATGCACTATGGATTACATCTCAATATAAAGAAAACAAAAGTCCTCACAACCGGACCAATAAGCATCATCATGATAAATGGAAAATGATTGAGGTTGTCAAAGAATTCACATTGCTTGGTTCTACAATTGTTGCCAATGGCAGCAGCAGTCAGGACATTAGACGACTTATAGCACTGGACAGGTCAGCTGCGAAGGAATTCTTTCAAGTGCTGAGGAGAAAGGATGTTTCCTCAAGGTCTAAGGTGTGCCTGAAACAGGCCATAATATTTCCAATCACCTCATATGCATGTGAGAGCTGGACAATGAATAAGGAAGACCAAAGAAGAGTTGATGCTTTTGAGTTGTGGTGCTGGTGAAGAATGCTGAAAGTACCGTGAACTGTAATCTTGGCTGTAATCTTTAGATAAGTAGTTGCCACACCATACTACCAAGGTGCCACTGGGTTGATTTGAACCACCAACATTTAGGTTTGCAGCTAATGGCAAACTATTTACACCATCCAGGGACATTGTTGTTGTTATTGTTGTTGTTGTTGTTATGTGCCATCCAGTTTGGCCTGACTCATAGTGACCCCTCCTTGGGTTTCTGAGGCAGTATCACTCAGAAGGAAGGTTGGGCAATCCTACTTCCGTAGTGATACAGCCTCGGAAACCCAAGGAGGGGTCACTATGAGTTGGGGCCGACTCGACGGCACATAACAACAACAACAACATCACTACAGAAGTAGATTGCCCAACCTCCCATCTGAGGAGTTGCTGGTGGGTTTGAACCACCAGCCTTCTGGTTAGCAGTCAAATGCCTTAGGCACTATGCTATCAGAGCTCCCAAAAATATAAATTAATTAAACCTTTAGCAAATGGAGAGATAGGTCAAAGAAAACACTGACAAAATTAAGGAAAATGCAGGAAAAAGAACCTCTAGAAGAATACGAGAAGACAATGCAAGAACAAAATGACAAAATAAATGAAAAATTAGAAATGATACAAAATCTACAAATAGAAATCCAGAAGATTAAAACTGAAATTTCAGAAATAGATAACACATTGAACAGTAAAAGCGTAGAATCAAATCAATGGAAGACAGAATTATGAGATTGAAGACATATACATTACTACTTAGGTAAGGGATCAATCTGAAAAAAAGATCAAAACAAAATGAAGAAGGCTTAAGATTCATGTGTGATACCATCAAGAGGAATAATCTATGTGTAACTGGAA
Organism: Orycteropus afer afer; assembly: GCF_000298275.1. Lineage (NCBI taxonomy): Eukaryota > Metazoa > Chordata > Mammalia > Tubulidentata > Orycteropodidae > Orycteropus > Orycteropus afer. The sequence continues at coordinate 148,114 of NW_006922148.1, read as the reverse complement.
TTCCAGAACAGGAAGAGACAAATAAAACTAAGGAAAATTTTCAAAGATTTGTTGGAAAATAATTTCCCTAACATGGTGAAAGGTGAGTATATATCATTTCAAGAAGTTCAAAGGACCCCAAACAGGATAGACTCCAAAAGAAAATCACTAAGACATAATCATGAAACTCACCAAAACCAAAGAATCCTGGAAGCAGCACTAGAAAAATGAAATGTTACCTACAACATGAAATCAATAAGAAACCATGCACATGAGAAGGCAATGAGAAGGCAATGCAATGGTTTATATAAAACCCTGAAAGAAAAAAATTTCCAAGCAAGAATTATATACCCAGCAAAATTGTCCCTCAAATATGATGGTGAAATTAGGACATTCCCAGATAAGCAGAAATTAAGGAAATCTGTTAAAACCAGACCAATCTTACAAGAGATGCTAAAGAGAGTTCTTTGGACAGAGAACCAACAACAGCAAACAACAACCAACCATTAACGCATATGATGACGTAGCCCAGAAATCAATCTAGTTATGTAAGTATTCAAACTAAAGCTTGCAAGACTGTAAACAGGGAACCAGAGACATCAATTGGCAAAAGAGGACAACTACAAACCAATATGAGGGAAAAAATTGGTGTAGTTACAGAACTTTTAAATGGTGAGGAAGTCAAGACAATTGCAAGATAGAACAGACTGTTCTAAACTTGAGGAAAAAATTAGAAATCACAGGGTAACTGCAAAGAAAAACAATAAACCTTTGTATCAAAATAGAAAAGAGGACAAGCAAAAGTATTTAGCAAATACTAAAACAATAGCAATGAAGGAAATAATAACATGATTCATAAAAGAATGAACTCAGCACAGAAAAATATATGGAACAAAGTTGTCAGCAATGCCATGAAAAGACACATAACAAAATGATAGCAAAAAATTCATACTTGTCAACAATTACACTGAATGTCAGTGGATTAAATGCACCACTCAAGACATGGAAAGTTGCAGACTAGATAAGAAAACATAACCCATCGATATGCTGTCTACAAGAGACACACTTTAGAGAAAAAGAAAAAGATAGATTAAAAAGCAAAGGTTGAAAAAAGATTTATAAAGTAAATGACATTCAAAAAAAAGACAAGGAGTGGCAATATTAATTTCTGATAAAATAGACATTGAGACAAAAATGACTGTAAGAGACAAGGAAGGACATTATATAAAGATTAAAGGATCAATTGAACAAGAGAACATAACCATAATAAATATCTATGCACCCAATGAAAGAGCCCTGAAATACATAAACCATACTTTAACATAATTGAAGCGACAACTAGATGACTCCTCAGTAATAGTAGGAGACTTTAAACACAACTGTCAGTGAAAAATAGATCCACTGGAAAGAAATTCAACAAAGATGGAGAACGGCAAGATGGCAGACTAGGCAGAAAGACTGCACAGACCCTCTTCAACAAAGAAAAGGGAAATCAATTAACACAGACACAGAAGATCATCTGGGACCCCTGAGCCTTGAAGGGAAGGATATAGAAGTGGACTAAACCCCAACTAGCAGAAGAATTTTCATCAAAATACCAAAAAAGGAGACATACGGAGCTGCAGTCTGGCAGCGATCCTGAGTGATCATGATGTCAAAGACAGCTTGGAGATTCCCGAGTGATGGTAGGACTTAGAATTAACCTAAAAATCAGCCCTGCTAGCCAGGGACTGCATGGAGGACTGCTCTGGTGGCTGGGGAATAAACACAGAAGGTGAAGAGAAAGGAGGGCTGAGCTGTGGACTTTTCCTGGTCCAGAGGGTGCTGCCATTTTGAAGGTTTAAAAAGCAGCTTGACTATTTTGGATATTTAAAGAGACAGCACTCTCACAGATTCCTGGGGCTTAAGAACACGTTCTGCTTTCCACCAACCCCAAGAACCCTCTGGACCTGCAAGACTGAAAAGGTACGACATCCCTCTTGTTACTCTTATACCCTACACCTGCTTGGTGAACAGAGATGTGACCATCCCCTCCTCCCACCTACCTTCTGGGCCCTCAGGAACTCCATCACAGTCTGTGTGCTCAGATGGAGCCTGAGTGCCCTCCCTGTCCTCCACCAATTTTTCTCTCTCTCTCTCTTTTTTACTTTTTTCTTTTTTGCTTTCTTTTTCTGGTAATTAGTTTGCTTGTATTTGTCTGTTTTAAAACAACTATTATTATTAATATTTTTGTCCTATTTACTATTATTTTTAATCTTCCTCTCCCAGGTCCTAGTTTTCAGCATTTTTTTCTTTTCCCTGTTCCTGGTTGAAATTTTTTTCTTTTTTTAATTTAAGTTGCTTTTTTTCTTCCCCCTTTTTTCTTGTGGGTAACACTGTTCTTTATTTTTCTTTTTTCATTTTTTCCTATTTTTTCCCTTCATTATTCTCCTTCTCTACTTTTTTTTCTCTTAATGCCCTATACCTAGATATTGCAGGTGTTCTTGTTTTTTCTTCTTTTGGTTACTGTTCCAGTGTGATTACATGGCGTGGTTTTGTCCATATGCTTTTAGTTTTTTGAAGGTTATTCAATTGTAATTTGTGTCTAATTGAGTGGGAGACAACAAGAGTCCCCATAAGACACAAATACACCCACACCTCCTGCAAATTCACTTACTAAGCAACAGCCACTACCACTTTTTCCACCAATGGGCCAATAATAAAAAACCACCAAGAAGAGCCTGAATCACCCTTGACTGCTCTTCACAAGCAATTAAGAGAAATCTAAATACAACAATGCCATGATGCCTGGGAAATAACAGACCATCAGAGTCCACACAAAGAAGCAGGATAAAGTGGTAGAAACAAGGGAGCAGGATACAGACCCAGAACACGTCCATGAGGAAGAAGCAGCATTGGAACTCTCTGATAAGAAATTCAAAAGAATTATCTTTAGGTATCTTCAAAGGATTGAGAGACAGATCAAAGAAAACACAGAAAAAAAGGTTACAAGATTTTTGGAAGAAAATA
>NW_006922148.1:88754-138391 GCF_000298275.1 Orycteropus afer afer | reverse complement strand
ATGTCATGCTTGGTAGGGTGGAGGGTTGACGAAAGAGGGGGAGGCCTTCAACGAGATGGATTGACATGGTGGCTGCGATGATGGACTCAAGTATAGCAGGGATTGTGGGGCTGGTGCAGGATCGGGCGGTGTTTCATTCTGCTGTGCATGGGGTCGCTATGAGTCGGAAACGACTCGACGACACTGAACAACAACAACAACATAATCAAGGTTATATGTGGACTTTCATGGACTTGTTTTATTTATTTTTATTTATTTATTTATTTTATGTTTGGTTTTTTTTTGCTGAACATTATATCCGTGAGATTTATTCAGGTTGTTACATGTACTAATAGTTTGTTCATTCTTACTGATGTACACTGTTTCCATTATACAAGCAAATCACAATTCATTCATGTTCCAGTTGGTGGGCATTTTTGTTATTTCAGATTTTTTGCTATTATCAATAAGCTACAATGGATATTCTTGTACATGTCTTTTGGTGTATATATGTATACTTTTCTGTTGGGTATATACCTAAAAGTAGGGTTTCCTGTGTCATTAGATATGCATATATACATCTATCAAACAATTTTCTAACATGTTTGGCCAATTTACAATTTTACCAGCTGTGTCTGAGGTTTCCAGCTATTCCATATGTCCACAAACATTTGATAATTTATTTTCAATTTTAGCTGTTCTGTTGCATAAGTTAAAATATCTCTACATTTTTAATGTCATATTCTGGACAATTGATAATATGTATGCTGATTGGTCTCTTTCTTGAAGGGTATGGAGTTTTCATTCTTTGTCATTCAACAGAAGGAAGAATGCCAATTATATGATTGTAAAGAAGTATTTTATTTTTCCATAAATATTTAAGTCCAAATTATCCAAGATAAATTACCAGGGAATCTTAACTTCTTTTCTTGGATCAGAAAATATTTGGTAAAGAATTAAGAAGAAAACAGCTTGGCAGGTTGTTGTTGTTGTTTATAGGTGCTGTCAAGTTGACTCTGACTCATAGTGACCCTATGTACAACAGATGGAAACCACCCAGTATAGCACCATCCTCACAATCCTTGCTGTGCCTGAGCCCATTTTTGCAGCCATTGTGTCAATCCGTATTGCTAACTATCTTCCCCTTTTTTTTTTGCTGACTCTCCACTTTACCAAGCATGATATCCTTCTCCAGGGAATGGACCCTTCTGAAAATATGACCAAAATAGGTGAGACAAACTTTGTCCATTCTTGCTTCCAAGGAGCATTCCAGCAGCACTTCTTCCAGGACAGATTTGCTCATTCTTCTGGCAATCCATGGTATTTTCCATATTCTTTGCCAACATCACAATTCAAATGCATCAATTCTTCTTTGGTCTTTTTTGTTAATTATGCAGCTTTCACATGCATATGAGGTGATTGAAAATACCATAGCTTGGGTTAGGTGCACCTTAGTCTTCAAAGTGACATCTTTCCTCCTTAACAATTTAAAGAGGTCTTTCAAAGCAGATTTGCCTAGTGCAATATGTTATCTGATTTCTTTTCTTTTTCTTTTTCTTTCTTTTTTTTTTTTATTGTGATTTGGGTGAAGATTTACAGAGCATATTCACTTTCCATACAGCAGTTCACATATGTTTTGTCTCATGTCATTGACTACAGTTTACCACAATGCAACAGCTCTCCTCCCACTTCCTCCCCATAGTTACCTCTTCCCAGTGTCCATCCCTCCATACACTCATGCCCCATGAGCTGTCTCCCTGTGCATAAGCAGCCCTCCTTTCTCCCATGATTGTTCTCTCCAAGGAGTCTATCTACTTGAGGTAAATGTTCAACTCATATGCCTGTATTTTGTTTGGCTGGAAACCGCAGGTGTGGGTTCAATTCCAGACCTGAAGGGCAGCTAGAGGCCATAGGCTCAGTGGTTCTACCAGGTTCTATAGGACCAGCAAACCTGGCCCCCCCTTTTTCCCCCTCCAAATGATTTTGAGTTTTGTTCCACATTATTCTCCCTCTCTATCAAGGATCTCCTACATAGATCCCCTTCCAAGTGGATGACAGTGGTAGCTGGGCACCATCTAGTTCTTCTGGTCTCATAGTTGTATAGGCTGCAGATTAGATGGTGTACCAGTTGCTAGGACTAATTATTTCCATGAATTTCGGTTTTCTTCATTCTTCTTTGCTCTGGATGAAGAGAGACCCACTGTTGCATCTAGATGGCAGCTTGCTAGCTTTTAAGATCCCAGTCGCTACTTGCCAAAGTAGGAGGTGGAACAATGTTTTGTATATTATGTTATGCCAACTGAGCTTGATGTCCCTTGCGACTATGGTCCCAAGGCCACATGGTCAACTACTCGGTCCCTCTGGGTAGCTGACTGTGACCAAGCAGTGACCACAACCTTGCTCCTTGTCAGTTCTACTATACACCTGGGAATTCTGATCATTCACATAAACTTATAAGACCATTGTCTGCCAACCCTATACATGTTCTTGGATACACTCCCCATTTCATAGACATCATGGACTTATTTTAATTGTCTTTGGCTTTAACTTGAACTTGCATAAGAGCAGTTGATGGTCTGTTGGTAATCTTGGGACTGTGCCATTTTATTCATCGATCTTGAGTTTGTCAGCCTCAGCAGCCAGCAGCTATCTGAGTTAAGAGAGTCCTCCAGTGTCAGTGAGAAGGGAGCAAGAGACAGAACTAAAAGCAAGGTCAAAGGGCTCTCACTAAGCCCCTAGAGCTGGCATTTTGAACTTGGACTTCTAGCCTCCTAAAGTGTGAGTGAATAAAACACCTGTTTGTAAAAGCCATGAATTTGTGGTATTTTCTATTAGAGCAGCACTAAAGGACCAAAACACTAAAGGAGCCAGCAGAGTTGTGTGATGTTGGGGGAGATCCATTCCCTCTCTTTTTCTCTTTCTGCCTCTGGTGGCTAGCCATTCACACTGCCCCAGCTTTCTGAGACTTGTGGTTGACTTTCCACAGTGACCATCTCAAGAAACAAAGGACAGACCCTGTCACCTTGTGGACTAGTTCCAGGTCTTTCTTGGGATGCAGCTGCCTTACTGGTGGAGGATATCAAGGCCCTAAGTGTCTGTTTTTCTCCTGTGAGCAGCATCTCACCACTGCCACAAGTTTGCAGAATTTCCTAAAACAAGACAAAACAAGAACCAGAAAAGTTTTTCCTTTTTTGTCCTTCCACCAGCTAAACATGGGAATGTCTCCTTAATTCTTGCAGTTAGTACTTTAAAACTTTTCCTAGATAGATATAAAAGAAGCATCTAGTTTAGTATACATTTCTTGGATTTTTTGAGCATTTTTGTATAATTGTATTCATTTGTATTTTCTCTTTGGTTAGGGCCATTTACATGTTTTTGCCAATAGAGAAAGAAGTATCGATTGATGGTAAATTTTTTTGACCTGGAAAAAACATATATTGTTATATATTATATATTATTATTATTATATTATATATTATTATGTGCTCATATTTATTGTTGCTTTCTTTTGTGATTTCTTTCATTGTTTTGGGGACTTTACTAAGTTTTCAGTGCTTCCACAATACCTCCCACCTAGTAAATATTGCAAATAATCAATAAGTGCTTGTTGATTGAACCAGTGATTCCCCTGAACATCATTTTCCAATCTGAATTTCTTTCTCCCCAAATATCTCTTCAGTTCCCTGTTCTCCAGTCTTGTGGTTATTTGGTCTCCCAGGGATGCTTAAGGGAGTGCAGTTAAGAAGGAGATACTGAGAGGTGGGTGGGGTTGATAACACAAAGCCCTCAAAGGAGGTACAGAAGTCTGAAGATGCATGTGTCCATGAGACTTTGCCATAAGAAGATGGCTTTGGCCCCAGAGCCAGCTTCTACCTGCAGGTCTTAGCATCCAACTATGCTGATCCCTGCTCCAGGCCCTGGGCTCATGTTAAGGTCTCCTTTAGTTTTACCTGGAGAGAACCCTGGAGGTCTCTGGTTCTGATGGGGACTAGCGACAATAGGAAGCAAAGGTGTCCTGTCAGACTTCTGTTGCTTTCTAGCACATCCCACTTCAGCCAGATTCAAGAAAGTCTTCTCACTCTTTCCCAGGGGTTTACTTGCTACAGAAGGGCACAGTGGTGAGGAGATAGGTAACCATCAGATGGGTGACAACATCAGAAACCCTCCCACTTGTGCAGGGTTGTCATGTCCTTCTATGGAGATATAGTCAGGAGGTACCCTCTCCACAGGATGCTCTTCCCACAATGCAGAGACTTCCCCTGCCCTCACCCTTTCAGGCCTAGGAGGAGGAATGTTGCCCAGCACTTCTTGTCTTGGTGGCCATGACCACAAGGGATTACTGCAGGCAGGAAGCCCAGAAACCCTGTAGCTGGATCAGAATGAATTAATGCTTTAAATCAGGTTCTGATTATGAAAAGCAAGACTCTGAATCCAGGGAGACAGTAATTGTACCCTAAGAATACAACTGTAGTTTGTGAGAACTTCCGTGCTGATAGCAGTCCCTCACCTTGGGCTTCATGGTCCCTCACTGGGGGGTGAAAGCTGGGGCATCAGGAACATCACATTCGCCATGTGGGAGCCTTGTGGACAAGCAAAGGGAGGCTGTGCACCAGTTTGAATGAGGACCTGGAGGGAAGGTAGCCTATAACTCTCCCCCAGTGTCTGGGCCCAATAAAGAACACTGAGGATGAAGGCAGTGTTGCTGAGGAACACTGAGTTGCTGATGGACCTGAGTCTGTGGCTCCACCTCTTGAAGTGAAATGGCCACTACCTGCCTACAGATTCCTGGGAACCTCAGCCACCACCCTTCTGAGGGTGAGGGGCTCAACAGGAGCCCTGACTCAGTTTGAGTCATGGTCTTCCTCAATGCCTCCAACTCCTCCAGTTACATGTGCTGCCCTTCAAGTAGTGCTGCTTTATGGTACTGTGACTTTTCCACCCACTGAAGTCACATAACCTTTCCTGTTATCTTCCCTCTGTTAGACTCAGTTGAGGGTTCCTGAGAAGAAGCCTGTTATGTTCTCCTTCCCTATAACATACTGTTCTTGGGGAGGATCAGTGAATGTGTTGCCTGGCTGAACTCTCTTCCATGGGCCAAAGGATGAACTAGTGGTATATAGAGAGATTGTCTTGGACAAATATCTTGAAGATACAGAGCCCAACCAGAGAACCCAGGATTTCTGGTCCAGGAAGAATTCTGACTAGTTCGGAGAGTTACACAGCTCCCCTTGAAGTACCTCCTCACCCTGTGTCCCTGTGTGGTTTGTGAATGTGTGTATAGTGTCTGTGTGATATGTTTGTGTGAGGTGTGTGGTGTGCATGTGGTGTGTGTGGTATGTGGTATGTTTTATGTATGTGTGCAGTGCAGTGTGTGTGGTATGTGTGGTGTGTGAGGTGTGTGGTGAGTGGGTCTGTGTGTGGTCCATGTGCTGTGTGTATGTGGTGTGTGTGGTGTAGTGTGAATGTGTGTGTAATATGCAGTGTGTGTCTGTATATGTGGTATATGTGTGGTGTATAGTGTGTGTGTCTGTGTGTGGTATGTTTGTAAACATGTACCTAGTTTCAGAAGCCCCAGTGTAAGCCAAATGAGTCTCTTTGGGGTTGGGGTGACAGCAAAGTTGGTATGCACACACAGGTGTGATCAATTGGCCCTTTGGGGTTTTTCACCTTATTACAGATCCCTGCTACTCTCCAGGGTTAATGGGAAAATGCAGATGCCAAGACTATGATAACTGTCAAATTCTGAGGTAATGCCCCTGTGAGACAAACTGGTGGTGCAGCTGGGGGAGGAAGAACAAGGAGTATGGCCTCAGACACATTTTTGTCACCTAACAACATATCCTCCTTTCTGATATTTATTTAACACCACCATTTTTAGTCTTTTTATATCTACTAGCCCCTGGTTTAAAGGAGTCCTGGTGATGCAATGTCTCTTGGTCTATTACAGGTGCCTCATGAGCACAATTAAGTGTTTTGGAACTCCTATTCTTTGCAATGTTAACTATAATTTGTTATGATCCACACAGTTGAATGCTTTTGCTTACTCAATAAAACACAGGTAAACATTTTTCCTGTATTCTTTGTTTTCAGCCAAGATCCGTCTGACATCAGCAATGATATCTCTAATTCCATGTCCTCTTCTGAATCTGGCTTGAATTTCTGGCAGTTCCCTATGTACCACTACAATAGTTTTGCTTTAATTTTTTATTGTGACATGGGTGAAAATTTACAGAGAAAATTCATTTTCCATACAGCAGTTCACATCACTTTGTCTCATGACATTGACTGCAATTTCCCATAATGCAACAGTTCTCTTCCCACCTCCTCATCATAGCTACCTCTTCCCTGTGTCCTTCCCTCTCATGCACTCCTGCCTCCCAAGCTGTCTCCCAGTGCACACACAGCCCTTTTATTCTCCCATGATTGATCTCTCCAAGGAGTGTATCTAAATGCCTGTCTTTTATTTGGCTGGAAGCCACAGGAGTCGGTTCAATTCCAGACCTGAGGGGCAGCTAGGGGCCATAGTCTCAGGGATTTCACTGACTCTATTAGACCAGCAAACTTGGTCCCCCCCCCCCTTTTCTTATGATTTTGAGTTTTGTTCCATATTTTCTCCCACTCTATCCAGGAACTCCTACATAGATCCCCCTCTGAGTGGTTGACAGTGATAGCTGGGCACCATCTAGTTCTTCTGGTCTCATAGTCCTATAGTTTGTGGATCACATGGTGTATCAGTCCCCTGGACTAATTGTTTTCATGCATTTTGGTTTTCTTCATTCTTCTTTGCTCTTCTTCATTCTTCTTTGCTCTGGATGAGGAGAGACCCATCATTGCATCTAGATGGCTGCTTGCAGTCTTTTAAGATTACAGTTGCTACTCACCAAAGTAGGATGTAGAACAATGTTTTTGTGTAGTATATTATGCCAATTGAGCTTTATGTCCTCTGCGACCATAGTCCCAAGCCCACAGGTTCAACTACTTGCTCCCTCCAGGTTGGCTGTGACCAAAAAGTGACTACGACCTTGTCCCTTGTCAGCTCTACTATATACCTGGGAATTCTTACAAAACATACAAATACACTTGTAGAAACATTGTCTGCCAACCCTATACATGATCTTGGGCACACTTCTCCCTACATAGACATGCAGAATAGTTCAGCCTGTCCATCCATCTATCCACCCATATATTCATGTTTGCCTTCACTGACAACTGTACTGTATGTGCAAAAGGGTTCCCATGCACCTCTCTTTGTCTTCCTCTTCCTCAATGTCACTGTGTTAATCACTTATATTTGGTACATTGCCCTTCTCTTCACCCAAATCAATGCTTGTCTCTACCTATGTAACAGTATTCTCTCCCTTCTCCTCCCACCCCTGATAACCAACAAAGAAAATGTCCTTCCATATATAAACCTTTACTTGATTTTTTATAATAATGGACAGATACAATATTTGTCCTTCTGTGATTGACTTATTTCACTCAGCATAATGTCCTCTAAGTTCATCCACATTATGCCATGTTTTGCAGATTCTACGTCATTCTTTAGGGTAGCATAGTATTCCATTGTGTGTATGTACCACAATTTGGATATCCATTTTTCTGTTGTTGGGCACCTAAGTTGTTTCCATCTTTTTGCTATTATAAATAGTGTGTGATGAACATGGGTGCACTGCAATAGTTTTTAATTACCTTCAGCAAAATTTTACTTTCATGTGATGTTAATAATATTGCTCACTAATTTCCACATCCCAGTGATTAACCTTTCTTTGGAATGAGCACACATATGTACCACTCCCAGTCAGTTAGTCAGGCGTCTGTCTTCCAAATTTCTTGGCATAAATGAGTGAGTGCTTCTAATATTGCATCCATTTGTTGAAACATTTCAGTGGGTATTTTGTCAATTCCTTGTTTTCACCCCTTCCTTCAGTGCAGCTTGGACTCCTTCCTTCAGTAGCATTGGTTCTTGTCATATGCTACCTCCTGAAATGGTTGAACATCAATCAATTCTTTTTGGTACAGTCACTCTGTGTATTCCTTCCATCTTCTTTTCATGCTTCATGCATCATTTAATCTTTTGCCCATAGAATCCTTCAATATTACAACTCAAGGCTTCAATTTTTTCTTCAGTTCTTTCAGCTTGAGAAAGGCTATTTTCTTCCCTTTTGCATATTTCATTATAATACTTTATTTGGACTTCTTTAGACACCCTTTCAAATCTTTTGTTCAGATCTTTACTTTATCATGTCTTCTGTTTGTTTTAACTACTCTCTGTTCCAGAGCAAGTTTCAGGGTCTCTTCTGACATCCATTTGGTCTTTTCTTCATTTCCTGTTTTTTTAATGATGTTTTTCTTTCTTCATGTATGATGCTCCTGATGTAATCCCACAACTCATCCAGTCTTCAGTCATTGGTGTTTGCAATGGTTGAAGTTCTATATCAACATGGCTAGATGATGATTCTAAGTGGTCTGAGAAGTTGTTATGTAGTCATCTGCCATGGCGAAATCTTATGTAATGTAATCACTTCCATGATGAGATAGGTTATGAACAGCCGATCAGTTGAAAGGGAGTTTCCTCAGGGATGTGGATATATATATGGATGTCCTGGGAAAATTCTCTTGCTTTCTTCTGGGTCTGGATCCTGAATCTAGCTCATCATCATCCAGCTCCTGGAGCTGACCCAGTGGACTACTCTTGGAATTGTTACCTTCACAACTTGTGAGCCAACAGTTTGTCATTTTATTTGCTGATCTTGGATTCATCATTCTCTGAGCCAGCAGGCTGCTTTGCTAATTGCCGATTTTGTGTTCATCAGCCCCTACAGTTGTGTGTTAGGAGAAGCCTCCAGCTTCATGTTTGACCAACAAGTTTGGTAAGTTTAGGACTTGCCAGCCCCTACAACTGTGTGAGCCATTTCCCTGAGATAAATTTCTCTCTCTCTCTCTCTCTCTTTCTCTCTCTATCTATATAAATATATACATATATATGTAAATACATATGTGTGTATATGTATGTATGTATGTATGTTTAAGCTTCACATGTTTTGTTTCTCTAGAGAACTCAGTCTATGACAATATTTAATATGTCAAGTTTATACTTCAATATTGTTACAGTGTGGGGATTGCAGTAAATGCCACAAAAGAGAATGTGTATGGATTGCTGCATGGAAACTCAATTTGCTTTGTAAAATTTCACCGAAATCACACACACACACACACACACACAGAGAGAGATTAGCTAAGAAGCTTAGGAAAGAGTATATTAATGATGGTGGAATAATAAAGGATAGCAGGAATCGCTGTACAGCTTGAAGAATGTCACTGAATTTTACATGTAGAAATTGTTGAATGGGTATGTTTTTGGCTTTGTACATTTTCACAAAAAAGAAAAAGGAAAAAGAATTTTGAAAATGTATTGGGAGATTGGGTTAAGGTATCTTCAAGAAGAAATATCAAAGAAAAATGACTGGAATGAGGAAGAACTCATTCTTGCCAACTGTCTTAGTGCTCTAGTGCTGCTATAACAGAAATACCACAAGTAGATGGCTTTAACCAGCAAGATTTGTTCTATTAAAATTTAGGAGGCTGAAAGTATGAATCCAGAGTGCTGGCTCTAGAGACTGGGTGAAGGCCCCTCAACCTGGGGCTTCAGCTCTGCCTCTTGTTTCAAGGCTCACTGAAGCTGGAGGCATCTCCTAACTCACACAGCTACTTGCTGCTGAGGCTGATGAACCCAAGGTCAGCAGGTAAAATGACATAAAATGGCACAATCCCAAGATCAGCAGAAAACACAGCAGGCCATTGGTTCAAGTTGAAGAACAATCCCAAGATTGGCAGACAATACAATACTTATTTTTTTAAAAACTTGAAATTATGAATTCATTCTGTCTCTTTTAAAATGTACAGAAATCTTTTTAAAAGCTAAGCAAGATTTTTTACCAGCTTTACAACACATAGATGTATCATCAAGGACCTGGATGCCATCCTTTTGAAATTCAATCATCAAAGAAGATAACACCTCTGTCTCCTGGAGTCTGTGGGAAGGTAGGAACCTAACTTATAAGGGCATCCTCTCCCAAGTTATAAAACCCTCCTCTGGCTTAAAGATATGAAAAGTTTATTTTTCCTATTGCAGAAAGATAGTTAAGGATCACAGTGGCTACACCAATTACTAGATAAATTTAAGATACACTATAAGTAAAAAAAAAAAAAATAGTGCTTTTAATTCTTCTTACTTGAGGACTAACTATGTATGAACTGAGTTGCATCTTCTTGGCTAGAAAAATGGTCAGATTCCTTTCTGTCTTTGTGATTTTTTTAGTGAATTGCCTGTGATGCATCACATTCTGGTTTAGTGCTTATTCAATAATAAAATTGTTCTCATTCTCTTCTACTTTTGTGGAGAGGTTTTCTGGTCAGGAACAAATTTTGTTTTCTGTTATAATTTCCCCAAACACAGCCATCTAATGGGATGGAACCATTATAGGCTGCAAAATCTTCCTGTACAAATGAAAATAGAGACTAAAAAGAGGAATTTTTATTTCTCTAAGTAATTCCTTTAACATCAACAAATTCAAATAACACAACCTGGACAGACAGTTTTTTCTTTCTTTCTTTTCTTTTTTTTAAAGTTGTGATTTGGGTGAAAGTTAACAGACTAAATTTGTTTTCTATTGAACAGGTTTTACAAATTTTATTTTGTGACAATGATTGCAATCCCCACAATGTAACAGCTCTCTTCCCAACTGTGCCCTATGGTTATCTTTTCCTTGTGTCCTTCTTTCCTATGCATTCCTGCCCCCTGAGCTATCTCCTTGTACAAATACTGCCCTTCTGATCTCCCTTGGTTTATTGTACTACAGAGTGTACATACCTGGTGTAATTATCACTTTGTAGGCCTGCCTACTGTTTGGCTGGAAGCCACAGGAGTGAGTTCAATTCCAGACCGAATGGGTGACTAGTGCTCATGGACTTAGAGGTTTTACCAGTCTCTACCAGACCAGGAAGGCTGCTATTTTGTATGATTTTGAGCTTTGCTCCATATTTTTATCCCACTCTATCCAGGACCTCCAATTTTGATCCCTTTCTGAGTGGTTGGCAATAGCAGCTGGACACCATCTAGTTCTTTTGGTCTCAGGGTCATGAGGCTGACTGGGCAGGCAGTTCTTAACTGCCTGGAGACTCACTTTTTCTTCTCTAAAATGAATGAGTAGAAGCTCCTCCTCACTCCCCCTTATAGGACACCAGGCAGATTAAGAACATAGGGACAAGTCTCCAAAGCCGTTTGAAATGACTGAAGAACCCATAAAGTAAATTCTTATTAATTATACTTAAGTTGTTCTGTGAGGTATAATGTAAATAAATTCTGCTACGCTTAACTAAAAAAAAATGTTGGATGTGAAATGAGAATGCCCTTTCTTTCTGGTTCTGAATTAGAAGCTGTATGGAGGCCAAAACAAGTTTCTCTGAACTTCTTATGAGGAGCTCTCTGACTAGATGAACATAGAGGTCATAGGGACTGTGCAGTGTTACTGTTGAAAGGGGCTGGGCTGGACAGGCCCATGGGATTCTGATTTGAGTCCTGAAGATTTATGGAGAGTTCCTAGAGGCAAATACAACTCCTTCTAGGATTTCTACTAGGACAGTGGCTTCCAAATTTTTGAACCTAAACTCATAATAAGACATACATTTTTCACTGAAAGAAAAGTTGCATGAAGCAATACTACCTTTCATACATGTGTTATTTCTAGTTTCAATGTTATCCTACTCTAGTTTGTGTGTGTGTGTGTGTGAGTGTCTGTGTGTGTGTTGAATGCTTGTTATCATGGACAGGGGCTTAAGGCATTTGACTGTTAACTAGAAGGCTGGTGGTTCAAACCCAGCAGCTACTCCTTGGAAGGAAGACTTGGCAATCTACTTTGTTAGAGATACTGCCTTGGAAACCCAAAGTGAGGTTGCTATGAGTTGGAACCGACTTAACATCAGTAAGTTTGGTTTTTTGGTTTTTATTATGGATACTTATTAGACATAGAAGCTCTGGTAGCATAGTGCCTAAGGCACTTGACTGCTAACCAGGAGGCTAGTGGTTCAAACCCACCAGCCACTCCTTGGAAGGAAGGTTGGGCAATCCTACTTCCATAGTGATAACTGCCTCGGAAACCCAAGGAGGGATCACTAGGAGTCGGGGCCGACTCGATGGCAAATAACAATAACAACAACATTAGACATAACAAAAAATCTTTCAGGATTGGATTTCTGGGTTTGAAGGATTAGAAACATAGTTTCATGTGACATCTCTGTCAGTTGGTATAACATAGGTCATAAAATTATATTCTGCTATGAGTAGTGTTTGGGTTCTTAAAATCTTGTGAGCAGACATCTAACATGCAACAAAAGTTGGCCTCTACTTGTCTGGAGCGAAAGAGAAAGAAACTAAAGACTCAGTGAATAAACTAGTCTGCAAGACAGATAATCTACTTGAATCATCGCTTCATCTATCCTGAGACCAGAAGAACTAGATGGTGCCTGGCTATGACTAATGGCTATTCTAATCAGGGCCATAATAGGTGGATCTGACAGATGGGAGAAAAATATGGAACAGAAACTCAAATTCCTTAAAAAAAAATAAAATAAAATCAGACCTATTGGACTGGTAGACTGGTTGAGATTGGAGGACTCCCTTCAACAATTGCCATTAAATACTCTTCAAATCTTGAACCAAAATTAACCCCTGAGGTCCACCTTATATCTAAATAACAAACTGGCTCAAAAAAATACTGAATGTTACCCATAAGTACTGTTCTCTTTTAAAAATTCATCTGTATGAGAAGAAATAGTAAACAACTACTTTAAAACAAAGATGAGAATGTAAGGGGGCAGTGAAAATAGATTAATGGAAATGGAACAATCAGAATGGACATATTGAAAATGTTCACACATTGTGAAGAATGTAACCAATGTCACTGAACAATTTGTATAGAAATTGTTGAATGGTAATTTAAACTGCTATGTAAACATTCACCAGAAACAAAATAAAATTTTAATTAAAAAAAAAATGGCAGTTAATTGTTACTGTTGAGTTGACTATGACTCGTGGCAACCCCATGTGTGTCAGAGTAGAACTGTTCATCATGTGGTTTTCAATGCCTGCTTTTTTGGGAATAGATTGCCAGGCCTTTCTTCTGAGGCACCTCCAAGTGGACCCTGAACGCTGAACGTTTTGGTTAGCAGCTGAGTGCATTAACTGAACCACCGAGTAACTCCTAATGCTTGTTGCCAACCATTAAATTGATTTAAAGCTACAACCTGCAAGTTAACATTTATATACTCTATTTTGAGTCAAATTTTGTAATAAGAATGTATTACCACATATTTTTGAAATAACACACTCATGTAACTTGCCCACATATATAATGCATGGCATAGCTTGCTTATGAAAATAACAAAGTGGGGTTACGTGGTTGGGGAAAAAAAGTATAATGTGCATGTTATTTGCACAGTACTTTTGTTATTTAAAAAAAAAAACTTTAAACTTAGGAGATAGTTAAGAGACTTAGGGTTCTTTTGCCCACCCAACATTGTACATATGGCCAAGGGCATTTTTACGTAAACTCAAAAGCATGGGCTGGCCAACTGACTGGAAGAGATCCATATTTGTACTCATTCCAAAGAAAGGAAATCTCACTCAGTGTGGAAATTATCTAACAATATCAATATCACAAGCAAGAAAAATATTGCTGGAGATAATTAAAAAATGGTTGCAGCAATATATTGACAGAGAACTTCCAGAAATGCAAGCTGGATTCAGAAGGGGATGTGGAGTGATGTCTAGCTGATGTTAGATGGATTTTGGCTCAAAGAAAGAATACCAGAAAGATGTTTACTTGTGTTTTATTGACTATGCAAAGGCATTTGATTGTGTGTAACAAACTGCAGATAACATTGAGAAGAACAGGAATTCCAGAAAACTTAATTGTACTCATGAAGAACCTGTACATAGATTAGGAGGCTATCATTAGAACAGAATAAGGGGATACTGCATAGTATAAAATCAGGAAGGGAATGCATCAGGGTTGTATCATTTCACCATACTTATTCAATCTGTATGCTGAGCAAATAATCCAAGAAGCTGTGCTATATGAAAAAGAATGTGTCATCAGGAATGGAGGAAGACTCATTAAAAACCTGAGATACACAGATGACACAACTTTGCTTGCTGAACGTGAGGGTGACTTGGAACACTTACTGATGAAGATTAAAGACTATATTCTGCAATATGGATTACACCTCAATATAAAGAAAACAAAAATCCTCACAACTAGGCTATAAGCAGCATCATGATAAATGGAGAAAAGATTGAAGTTGTCAAAGACTTCATATTACTCGGTTCTGCAATCAATGCCAATGGAAGCAGAGTTAAGGCATCAAAAGATATATTGCATTGGGCAAATCTGTTGCAAAAGACCTCTTTCAAGCACTGAAGAGCAAAGATTAAGATGCACCTAACCCAAGCCATGGTATTTCCAGTCACCTCATATGTATATGAGAGCTAGACAATGAATAAGGAAGATCGAAGAAGAGTTGATGGTTTTGAGTTGTGGTGTTGGCAAAGAATGTTGAAAGTACTGGGATCATTCTCTGGAGAAAGATGTCATGCTTGGTAAAGTGAATGGTCAACGAAAGAGAGGAAGGCCCTCAACAAGATGGATTGACATGGTGGCTGCTGTGATGGGCTCAGGTATAGTAGAGATCGTGAGGACACAGGATTGGGCAGTGTCTCATTCTGTTGTCCATAAAGTTGCTATGAGTCGGAGACAACCCGAGGGCACAAAACAACAACAACATGGGCTGGCAGGAGTTATGTATCAATCTCATTTGGCCACTTGCTCCTTGGGCCATTCTTAGAGGCTATACACCCTCTACCCCCACCCTCAGGCCTCAGTGCTACCTATTTATCACATCAGAGTGCAAGTGTCAAGGAAGCTGGTCGATATGCCCTGAAAAGGTTCTGAACACTGGTGTTAGATTCCTGACTGCTGTCATGCCCTATGCTGTCACTTGCCTCTTATTTAGAGGATGCTGCTCATCCACCCTTGGGAAAGGTCCATTGTGGCTCTGGAGTCATATACCTGGCATCTGTCCTGGCACAGACTTTGGCCCCTGTCCTTGAGCTCCTATTCCTGGCCAGAGCATGCAGCTCCCTGCCATTAAGGCCCTGCAGAAAGTCCTAGAAGAGGCAAAGGCAGGACAACCTCTTAGTTATGAAAATTGTTCACTTCAGAAAGACCTACTTGGCTCAGGCAATTCTCAGAAGGGGAATAAAGGCTTCCTACAGAGCTGTAGAAGATATGCTGGGGCTGAGTGGTAGCTTCATTCTCTGGGACTCAGTGGCTGACTTAGACCCCCTGAACCTGCTGGTTAAGGCCTTTGTAGGAGACCAGCGTGTCACTCCTGTGCTTGCTAAGATGGGCCACCACATGCAGGATCTAGCCCTCCAGCTTGTCATAAAGGTTGTGGAAGCTAAAATACTCCAGAGTCTTCACTGTGAGAAGCTCCCCTGCAGAAGGAGGAGCAGAAGTCTTGGAGGGTGACTTAGAAGCAGGATCAGAGCCCCGAGGAGGCCTTGGGTCTAGGCAGCAGGCACAGGTGGACCAAACAGCTCCATCCTCCTCCCAATCCAGGTTGTCCAGGAAAGAAAGGATAAAGCCTCCCTACTGAGGGCTATACATAGCTTTGCTATGAGGCAGAGACTGCACCTAACAACAACAACAAACAACTGAGGGCATAAATTTGCTCAGGACTGAGAAAGAAGTGGCTGCTTGCCCCCTGAGGGACAGAAGGATGGGGCTGGGTAGGCACAACAAGACACAGGAGAGGGCTTTAGAGGTGGGAAGTAGCGATGGCAGTAGAGGGGATTTCGTCTAGGTGGGTCTGTCTGTCCTTAATGTCATTCAGCTACAAACTGAAAAGGCTGGGGATGACTTCTTCACCTTCTTCTCTAAGAAGATGCAGTGAAGTGATTTTTTCAGTGAAGATGCATTGCTTAATATGGCCCTTCTAACCATGTTGTTGTTGTTGTTAGGTGTTGACAAGTCAATTCCACATGATAATGAGGGGTATCATTGCAGATACCAGATGGCTCTTGGCTCAAAGCAAAGATTATCAGAAAGATGTTTACTTGTGTTTTATTGATTATGCAAAAACATTCTATTGTGTGGATCATAACAAATTATGGATAACATTGAGAAGAGTGGGATAATACATATAATAGATACAATAGATAAACGTTAGAGATCGCATGATAGAATTTTGCAAGACCAATGACTTATTCATTGCAAATATGTTTTTTCAACAACACAAACGGCAGTTATACATGTGAACTTCACCAGATGGAGTACTCAGGAATCAGATTGACTACATCTGTGGCAAGAGGCAATGAAGATGCCCAATATCTTCAGCCAAAACAAGGCCAGGAGCTGATTGTGAAACTGATCATCAACTGCTCATTTGCAAGTTGAAGTTGAAGACAATTAAAACAAGTCCACAAAAGCCAAAATATGACCTTGATTATATTCCTCCCAAATTTAGAGACCATTTTTATTTTTAATTGTTATTTGGGTGAAAGTTTACAAAGCAAATTCACTTTCCATACAGCAGTTCACATACACTTGGTCTCATGACATTGGCTACAACTTACCACAATGCAACAGCTCCCTTCCCACTTCCTCCCCACAGTTACCTCTTTCCTGTTTCCTTCCCTCCATGCACTCCTGCCCCCTGAGTTATGTTCCTGTGCATACACAACCCTTCTATTCTCCCATGATTGTTCTCTCCAAGGAGTGTATCCACCTAGTGTCCATGTTCACCTCATATGCCTATCTTTTATTTATCTGGAAGCCACAGGTGTGGGCTCAATTCCAGACCTGAAGGGCAGCTAGGAGCCATAGTCTCTGGTTCCATCAGGCTCTATCAGACCAGCAAACCTGTTCTCTCTCTTTTTTTTCCCCCAAATGATTTTGAGTTGTGTTCCACATTGTTCTCCCACTCTCTCCAAGATTTCCTACATAGATCCCCTCTGAGTGGTTGACAGTGGTAGCTGGGCAGCATCTAGTTCTTCTGGTCTCATAGTCGTATAGGTAGAGGATTGCATGGTGTACCAGCCACTTGGACTAATTTTTTCCATGAATCTTTGGTTTTTTTCATTCTTCTTTGCTCTAGATGAGGAGATACCCATTGTTGAATCTAGATGGCTACTTGCAAGCTCTTAAGGTCCCAGTTGCTATGAATTTAGAGACCATTTAAAGAATAGAATTGAAGCATTGAACACCAATGACCCAAAACCAGAGGAATTGTGGGATAATATCAAGAATATCACTCATGAAGAAAGCAAAAGGTCATTCAAAAGACAGGAAAGGAAGAAAAGACAAAATGGATGTCAGAAGAGACTCTGAAACTTGCCCGTGAATGGAGAGTAGCTAAAGAAAATGGAAGAAATTACAAGATAAAAGAGCTAAACAGAAGATTTCAAAAATCAGCTTAAGAAGACAAAGTCAGTTATAATAATGAAATGTGCAAAGACATTGAGTTGGAAAGCCCAAAGGGAAGAACACCCTCAGCATTTCTCAAGCTGAAAGAACTGAAGAGCAAATTTAGGCCTTGAGTCACAATATTGAAAGATTCTATGGGGAATATATTGAATCATGCAGGAAACATCAAAAGAAGATGGAAGGAATACACAGAGTCACTGTACCAAAAAGAATTGGTTGATATTCATCCATTTCAGGAGGTGGCATATGATCAAGATCCAATGGTCCTGAAGGAAGAAGTCAAAACTGGACTGAGGGAAGTGACAAAAAACAAGGCTCCAGGATGTGATGGGATACTCACTGAGATGTTTCAACAAATGGATGTCACACTAGGGGGACTCACTTAGCTATGCCAAGGGATTTGGAAGACAACTACCTGGCCAAGTGTCTGAAAGAGATCCATATTTGTATCCATTCCAAAGAAAGGTGATCCCACACAGAATATGGAAATTATCAAAATATATCATTAATATTATGCTCAAGTAAAATCTTACTGAAGATAATTCAAAAACGGTTGCAGCAGTATATTGACAGAGAACTTCCAGAGGTGCAAGCTGGATTCAGAAGAGGATATGGAATGAGGGGTATCATTGCTGATATCAGATGGCTCTTGGCTCAAAGCAAAGAATACCAGAAAGATGTTTACTTGTGTTTTATTGATTATGAAAAACATTTGATTGTGTGGATCATAACAAATTATGGATAATATTGAGAAGAGTGGGAATTCCAGAACACTTAATTGTGCTCACGAGGAACTTGTACATAGACCAGGAAGCTGTCATTCAAACAGAACAAGGAGACACTGCGTGGTTTAAAATCAAGAAGGGAGTGAGTCAGAGTTGTCCTATTTCACCATAGTTGTTCAATCTGTATGCTGAACAAATAATCCAAGAAGCTGAACTATATGAAGAAGAGCGTGGCATCAACATTAGAGGAAGACTCATTAACAACTTGCATTTTGCAGAGGACACAACTTTGCTCACTGAAAGTGAAGATGACTTGAAACTCTTACTGATGAAGATTAAAGACTACAGTCTGCAGTATGGATTATACCCCAATATAAAGAAAACAAAAATCCTCACAATGGGGCCAATAAGCAGCATCATGATAAATGGAGAAAAGATTGTCAAAGACTTCATATTACTTGATTCTACAATCAATACCAATGGAAGCAGCAGTCAAGATATCAGATGTCTTATAGCATTGGGCAAATCTGCTGCAAAGGACCTCTTTCAAGTGCTAAATTAGAGCAAAGATGTTTCCTTGAAGACTAAGGTACACTTGACACAAGCCATGGTATTTTCAATCACCTCATATGCATGTGAGAGCTGGACAATGAAAAAGTAACACCGAAGAAGAGTCGATGTTTTTGAGTTGTGGTGTTGTTGAAAAATGCTGAAAGTACCATCTGTCTTGGTGGGCTCATAGCGCTAAAAGAACTAACAAATTGGTCTTGGAAGAAGTGCAGCCAGAATGCTCCTTGGAAGCGAGAATGGCCAGACTTGGTCTTCCCTACTTTGGTCATGTTGTCAGAAGAGACCATTCCCTGGAGAAGGATATCATGCTTGGCAAAGTGGAAGGACAATGAGATAGGGAAAAGCCCTCAATGAGATGGGTTGACACAGTGGCTGCAACAATGGGCTCATGTATAGCAAAGATCATGGGGCTAGCACAGGACCAGGTGTTGTTTCGTTCTGTTGTACAAGTGGTTGCTATGAGTCAGAGACAACTCGATATCACCTAACAACAACATGTATAACAGAATAAAACACTGCCTATCCTGCGCCATCCTCACAATCCTTGTTATTCTTATGCCCATTGTTGTAGCCACTGTGTCAATCCATCTCACTGAGGGCCTTCCTCTTTTTCTCTGATGCTCCACTTTATGAATCATGATATCCTTCTCCAGGGACTGGTCCCTTCTAACCATAAGGCAAAGTAGGTGAGTCTGGCCATTCTCACATGTAAGGAATGTTCTGGCTGCACTTCTTCCAGGTTACATTCATTCCTCTGGCCTTTCATGGCATTTTCATTGCTAACAACTGCAATTCAAATGCATCAGTTCTTCTTTGGTCTTTGTAGTAGTTAAGGTTGTGTGTCAACTTGGCTGGGTCTGGTTGAGTGGCTGGGCAGCTGGAGGTAGTTATTCCCTGTGATGAGACTGGTAATCAACTCCATGGTGGGATCTATTACAAGCAGCTGAGTAGGTGTTTTAGTGATGTGGTCTGCTTTTCATATATAGCAGCTTTGGGAATGGTCTCTAGCTTATGGCACACTTGAACCCTGCATATAGCTGAGTCATTGCTCAGTAGCCTGCCATGCTCTGCTGATCTTGAAACTTTTAATGGACTTGAATTAAAGGCCTGCCGTGGTTTGGTAATATCGAGACTGTGCCTTGTTACTTGTTGACCTTGGGTTTGTCAGTCTCAGCAGCCAGCAGCTGAGGGAAGAAAAACCTCCAGCTTCAGTGGGCTGGGAGCAGGAGGCAAAGCTGAAGCCCAAGGTTGAGGGCTTTCACCTAGCCCTTAGAGCCTGACACTTTGAACTTGGACTTAAAGCCTCCAAACTGTAAAGCCATCTATTTTGTGAATTCTTCTGTCAGAGCAGCACAGAGGAAACCAACACAGTCTCATTTATTGTCCAGCTTTCACATGCATATTAGGCAATTAAAAATACCATGGCTTGGGTTAGGCACATCTTAGTCTTGAAAGTGACATCTTTGCTCTTCAACACTTTAAAGAGGTCTTTGGCAGCACATTTGTCCAGTGCAATATGACATGTAATTTCTTGACTGCTGCTTCCATGGGTGTTGATTGTGGATCCAAGAAAAATGAAATCTTTGACAACTTCAATCTTTTCTCCATTTGTCATGGTGTTGCTTACTGGACCAGTTGTGAGATTTTTCATTTTCTTTATGTTGAGGTGTAATCCATACTTAAGACCATAGTCATCAATCTTCATCAGTAAGTTGTTCAAATCATCTTCATTTGCAGAAGCAAGGTTGTGTCATCTCCATATCACAGGTTGATAATTAGTCTTCCTCCAATCCTGATGTCGTGTTCTTCATATAGTCCAGCTTCTTGGATTATTTGCTCAGCATACAGATTGAATAAGTACAATGAAAGGATACAACCCTGATGTATACCCGTCCTGATTTTAAACAATGAATTATTCCCTTGTTTGTTCAAACAAGAGCCTTGTGGTCTATGTATAGGTCCCTCATGAACATAATTAAGTGTTCTGGAATTCCCATTCTTTGTAATGTTACCCATAATTTGTTATGATCTACACAGCCCAATGCCTTTGCATAATCAATAAAACAAAGGTAAACATCTTTCTGATATTCTTTGCTTTAAGCTAAGATCTGTATGATATCCTTCATTCCATGTCCTGTTCTGAATCCAGCTTACATTTTGGGAAGTTCCCTGTCAATACACAGCTACAATGGTTTTTTAATTACCTTCAGCAAAATTTTACTTTTGCTCAGTATGAACAGTATTATTCGATAATTTCCACATTCTGTTGGATTACCTTTCTTTGAAACAGGCACAAATATCAATCTCTTCCAGTAAGTTGGCTAAATAGCTTCCTTCCAAATTTCCTGGCAATGAATTAGTAATAATAATTAGTAATGAATAGTAAGTTCCTCCAGAGTTGCTTTTGTTTGTTGAAACATGTCAGTGAATATTCTGCCAATTCCTGGACCCTTCTTTTTCACCAATTCCTTCAATACAGCTTTGACTTCTTCCTTCAATATCATTGGCTCTTGATCATATAGTACCTCCTGAAATAGATGAACATCAACTAACTTTTTTTGGACAGTGACTTTGTATATTCCTTCCATCTTCTTTGGATGCTTAATGCATTTTTTTTTTTATATTATGCCCATTGTTGTTGTTGTTGTTAAGTGCCGTCGAGTCGTTTCCGACTCATAGCGACCCCATGCACAGCAGAACGAAACACTGCCCGATCCCGCACCAGCCCCACAATCCCTGCTATACTCGAGCCCATCATCGCAGCCACTGTATCAATCCATCTCGTTGAAGGCCTCCCCCTCTTTCGTCGACCCTCCACCCTACCAAGCATGACATCCTTCTCCAGGGAATGGTCCCTTCTTACAACATGACCAAAATAGGTGAGACGAAGTCTGGCCATTCTTGCTTCCAAGGAGCATTCTGGCTGCACTTCCTCCAGGACAGATCTGTTAGTTCTTTTAGCAGTCCATGGTACTTTCAGCATTCTTCGCCAGCACCACAACTCAAAAGCATCAACTCTTCTTCGGTCTTCCCTATTCATTGTCCAGCTCTCACATGCATACAAGGTGATTGGAAATATCATGGCTTGTGTCAGGCGCACCTTAGTCCTCAAGGAGATATCCTTGCTCCTCAGCACTTGAAACAGTTCCTTCGCAGTTGACTTTCCCAATGCTAAACGACGTCTAATGTCCTGACTGCTGCTTCCGTTGGCATCGATTGTAGAACCAAGCAATGTGAATTCCTTGACAACCTCAATCTTCTCTCCATTGATTGTGATGCTGCTCATTGGTCCAGTTGTGAGGATTTTTGTTTTCTTTATGTTGAGATGTAATCCATACTGCAGACTGTATTCTTCAACCTTCATCAGTAGGTGCCTTAAGTCATCCTCACTTTCAGCAAGCAAAGTTGTATCGTCTGCATATCTCAGGTTGTTAATGATTCTTCCTCCAATCCTGATACCACGTTTTTCTTCATATAGTCCAGCTTCTCGGATTATTTGCTCAGCATATAGATTGAATAAGTGTGGAGAAAGAATACAACCCTGACACACTCCCTTCTTGATTTTAAACCATGTAGTGTCCCCTTGTTCTGTTCGAACGACAGCCTCCTGGTCAAGGTACAGATTCCTCATGAGTACAATCAAGTGCTCAGGGATTCCCATTCTTCTCAATGTTATCCATAATTTGTCATGATCCACACAATCAAATGCCTTTGCATAGTCAATAAAACACAAGTAAACATCTTTCTGGTATTCTTTGCCTTGAGCCAAGATCCATCTGACAACAGCTATGATATCCCTTGTTCCCATTTCCTTGGCAGTGTGTAAGTTCTGTGAGACGTTAGAGCAAAATAAGGAACCTTAAGACAGGAAGGAGAGTATTGAGGGGAGGAGGAGGAGTTTATATTAGAAACGATTAAGTAGTACAGCAGTTTGGAAAAGTTGGACATTTGGGACATCTTTAACTTCCGCCTCAAAGGGCCCAGCCCTTTGCTGATCCTTCTAAAATAAATTATTCAAGCAAAAGCCATCCCAGATTGTTTCTCCTGCCCTCCACCTGAAACTCACCTCTATGTCCCATGTCTCTACACTTGTCCTTTGTTCTGCATCTGCCCTGCTACTGTGTGAGCTAGGTCTGGCTGGTGTCTTCTCCATGTTCCAGTGTCCCCAGTGGCCAGGACTGTGTGCTGCCAATGACAGGTGCTCAGTAGTTACTTGTTGGCCAAAGTGTCCCTTCAGCTTTTTTAGGCCAGGAAAGTGACGTCAGCTTATCTTAGGAAAGCAGGAGATTTTGGATGAGGGCAATTCCGTCAAAGATGTTTTCTATTCAACTGAGGCCAAATAGGGTTTCCCTCATATCCTAGAGTTACTTTCTTTTGTTGAGGGGACAACACCCCCTTAGCTTCTTCTCCTCAAACTCATTCTGCTGTGCCTGGGGGACATGTATGAGCAAGGCCAGTGTCTTTCCAACTGCTCTTTACACTGGAGCCTGGTCTTGAAGGAAAGAAGACTGGTGACCTACCCTCCTTTCCACAGCCCCATGGAAAGTGTGACACTGAGTGAGCATTCACTGCCAGTCTGTCACACTGCCCTACCAAGTCCTGATGGGGATATAGTACACAGGGTGAGAGGAAGCTTGCACCAAGCAGACAAAATGTAAGCAGAACTTCTCTCCGGGTCCACTGTGCAGGTGTGGATCCCATGAAAGATGGCTGGGCTTTCCTCACCTCTCATCTCCCACATGCCCTGGTGGGGCCTGTCACTGAGCCAACCTGGTCAGAAGGTGAGGGGTGTGAGACAGCCTTTTCAGAAGACAGGACAAAGACTTTCTGTCCCATCCAGATTGCCTCTGCCATCTACCCAAGGTACATATACCCCAGAGAGGAAGGGGTGTTCACCCCTAAGGAAAGCTTAGAAAGGAGAGTCACAAGACTCCTGTAACAGTGCCGTAGCTAAGGTCCTCCCATGGCCCACTCTTCTCCCCTCTCCTGAGCTTCCCATCAGTGAGCTTCCCTACCTCCCCAGTTTCCTCTCATGCTCCCATTCGTGGGGCCTGAACACAGCCTGCATTTCTGGGTAAAAGAGCTAGGGTCAACCCCCTACTTATTCAGCCCCTTCCTGTATCCACACTGTTCAGTCCCTCACAGAGCCCACTACCTTTGTCCACCCCAACAGTACAACATGAAGAGGAATGTGTATGTGGATGGGACCTTACTCAGCCTCTAGACTCTCCCTCTGTAGGAAAGTGCTTTTCTTCCTCTTTCAGAGCCACTAACCAAGGTAATAGGGTGACTCCGAACTCTCTGCAAAGGCAGTCAGAGATAGCACAGAGCCTGGGTTGGAGAACCAGGGTTCGAGAGCCAGGGGCTGGCCCTGAAAGTTGTGTGTCTGTGTGTGTGTGTGTGTGTGTGTGAGAGAGAGAGAGAGTGAGTGTGTGTGTGAGGGAGTGAGTGTGGGTGAATGTGTATAAGTGTGTGTGTGTGAGTGTGTGTATGAGAGTATGTGTGAGCATGCATGTGCAAATGAGTGAGAAAGAGTGTGTGTATCTGAGAATGTGTGTGTGGAGTGCATTGTGTGCATGGATGTATGTGTGAAAAAATGTGTGTGTGTATGGGAGAGAGTATGTGTGTAAGAGAGAATGAGTGCATGCATATATGTGTGTGAGGTGGTGTCTGAAAGGATGTGTGTGAAAGGGTTGTGTGAATGTGTCTGCACATGCATGGGTGGTGTGTGAGTGTGTGAGAGTGTTTGTATGTGTGAGAGTGTATGTGATAGAATGTGTGTGTGAAAGAGAGTACATGTGTGAGGAAGAGAGAGTGTTGTGTGTGTGTGTGATGTGAGGGGATGAATGAGGGCTGCTCCCTTCTTCCTTTTCTGGCTCAGCTTCTATCAAGAAAGGAGCTTGTTCTGCCCTTGTTGTTGTTGTTGTTGTTGTTGTTGTTATTTGCCTTAGGGAGTCCTGAATTATTATCAACAACTTCCTCTGGCGCCTGCAACTCTGAAATTGAGAGCAAATGAAAGCAACTGTTGAGCTACATGAAAACCAGCCAATAAAGATGTATTAAGCCTTGACCTGATCCCTTCTTATGTATTCTGGAGTGAGGCAGCTAGTCCAGGAAGGAAGACTACAAAGCAAGTGAAGGCTCAGACCTACACAGAGCCCCTCCCCATAGTCCTCTGCTCACAGCTTCTGCTTAGAGTTGGTGCAAAGTCTGTCATCCAGGGGCCAGGGTGGTGGTGAGGAAGGGGTATTTCCTCACAGATCCTCTTCTGCTGAGTCCCAAGGCTGAGAAGAGGAACTGGTAGAGTCAGATGAGCCATCCTGTGAGTTAATCCTCATTCCTGCCCCTCAGGTGGAAAAGGGCAAGATAACCATGAGTTGGAGAATTATCCCTGGGTTCCAGAGAGCTCTCTGTCAGGGCAGCTCAGGATCCAGGAGTCCTTGCCCCAAACCCAGTGATATACTCTGCCCACTATTTGCAATTGGATGACCTTAGGCAAATCACTCACATTTCCCCAAGGCCATCTCTTCCTCTATAAGATGGGAACTATAACTCCTGAAGCATCCAGCTGTAGATATGTTTGTGAAGATTTTATGCACAGCATGAAGTGTCCTATCAACTATGAGTGCTACATAAATTAAAAAGAAAAAAATATTTGCCCTGGAGTTGACTCCAATTCATGATGACCCCATGTGTGTCAGAGTAGAATTGTGTTCCACCGGATATTCAATGGTTGTTTTCTGGAAAGCAGATTGTCAGGACTTCCTTCCGAGACAACTCTGGGTGCACTTGAACCTTCAACCTTTCAGTTAGCAGTCAAACATTTGCACCAACCAGAGATTCCACTATAGAAATAGGAGCTGAGTTTTACTAAGCTTGTTTCCTGGAGTGTGTGCCTATGAATGTGATGTGACTGGAAGGCAGACAGAGCGGAAGAGGAAGCTTGTAACATATGGTACCTGAGCCCCAGGTAATGTCCTCTCTGGAATTTTCTCTTTCACCAGAGCCCCAAGGACTGAAGTCTTTGTAGAACTGGAGGCTGGAAAGAAGAACCAGCACACATGTGCAGACACACATGGGAGGGGCAGGGTCCACATGAGCTATGAGGTTAGCCCTGAACATCCAGGGTCAGCCCAGGAGAGGATCCTTCTCACCCCTCAGGACCAGGAGAGAGCCTTGACAACACCCAGGCTCAGCAGCATAATCAGACTTGCTACAGAAATGCCTGGGCCAGGACATGACAGAACCTGCTACAAAAGGACCTGGGCTGCAGCAGGGCTGGGCAGGGAGTGTGAGGGAAGAAGGGGTGCACTTGTCCCTGAGGAATACATGCTCAACACGCAAATGAGGCTACCTAAAGCTTCTCCACCAAGGCTGCCAGGCCTTCATGGGCAGGCGCAGGCCAGGGACGGACTCAGCATGAGTCCCAGGCTCTTCAGCAGTACTGTTGCCATGGCAACAGCCAGCAGCACTCCTGAAACATGGGCAATAGGGGCAGAGGTCATATGACTGCCCCTTAGCACCTCCCTCAGCCTGCTTGAGACCCAGGAGACCTGCCAGTTTACATGGCCTCATTATCCCTGACCTCTCTGTCCTGTTGCTTGTGGACAGTGAATGTCTCACAGTTCCCTATAAAACAATACTCATTTTTGCCTCTGGGGCTTTACAGATGTGGGGTGTCTACTAGGAAGGTCTTCTCCTCTCCTTTCCTCTGTATCCTTCCTTGTGAAGACACAGCTTCCCTCAGGAAATTCTGGTTAGCCCCTTCTGATATACCTCAGGCTTCAGGCTTGTTCTCCACCATAATGTACTGA
Organism: Orycteropus afer afer; assembly: GCF_000298275.1. Taxonomy (NCBI): domain Eukaryota; kingdom Metazoa; phylum Chordata; class Mammalia; order Tubulidentata; family Orycteropodidae; genus Orycteropus; species Orycteropus afer. Next base: position 111,760 of record NW_006922148.1, on the reverse strand, counting down.
CTAGGCCAGACGAGGTGGCCATCATAGGTCTGTGCTCTCTCCACTTGCCTAGGGAAGTGTTTGTTTTTCTTTGGGGCTTAGCCTAGTGTTCACACAGATTGCTCAGGGCTAGTTGATTTTGGGAGCTCTGGTAGCGTAGTGCCTAAGGCACTTGACTGCTAACCAGAAGGCTAGAGGTTCAAACCCACCAGCCATTCCTCAGAAGGAAGATGGGGCAATCTACTTCCATAGTGATACTGCCTCAGAAACCCAAGGAGGAGGGGTCCCTATGAGTTCTTTTGACTCCAAGGCACATAACAGCAACAACAGTTGATTGCTTAGCAAGACAAAAGGGAATGAAGATAAGAAAAACCCAAGGAGTAGGCACTTCTAGGTTTCTCTCCAACCCTGACTCAGTTCTTTCAGGATCTCTGCTACTACTAGGGCAGCTCTCAGCTTGATGGTTTTGGAAGTGGGGCAAAAAGGAAGGGTAACACAAGTATCCACAGATAGAAGAAATTTACTTTTCCTTGCCTGGCAAATGAAGACCACCCTTTGGGACACAGGGCCCACCAAGCTGTGGCTGCCTGTGTGTGTATCTGCATTTTAAGGCTGTGTCTAGTCATGGTGGAAACAATACCTGGAGGCCCTCACATAGCATCTCTCCTCAGCTGGCCTCTCTGAGTATTGAGTCCAGGTAAGTATCTGTGAATACAGCCCAGTTTGGGTCCAGTTTTTGTGACTGATGCCTGAGGGTACTGCATGTGAGGGTGCTGGTACCTGAGGAGGGGTGCATGTGGGACAGGCAAAGGTCACAGGGAGCCCCTTTCTTCTTCATCAGCACCAAGATTATGCCCTCAGGCAGTTCATTGACTCAAAACACATGGGCAAATCTGTGGGGGCAAAGAACTCAGGAGAGAGCATGGGGGAGAGTTGGCCTCTACAGAAACTGTGTGACCCAGTAATGTATCCAGTACATCATTCCATCCATAGCTGGCCTGAACTGTGTGTGGTCTCCTCACCTCTCCCATGATCACTCTGTGTCCTCATGTCTACCTCCCAGGTTCAGCTCAGCTATGACTACTTGCAGAAAGGGTGAAACTTTCAACCCATGTGATGGAGGAGTCTCCTGAAGGCCCAGTGAAGGTTGCTTTTGAACAGATGCTGCTTCTGGTACATGGGGTAATGACTGGCCAAGTGATCTGGGAAATACACAGTTGGGTAGGTTCAGAGATCTCCACATTCTAGCCCTAGCCAAGCCAAATTCTAAGAAAGTCAGCATGCTGCCCTAGAAAATGAAAAGCACTGATAAAAGTTTTCAGTGAAAACTCAAAATGAATTATAGGTGTATTTAATAATTTTGGTGCCAAGATGAGAAACTTCTTCCCTAACATACTTCAGCCTACAGAAAGACCAAACAGTTACACCACTGGCAAGGTTCTGAGCAGGTGCCCCCGACTCTGATGTCTTTTATGGGTGAGCACAGTTAGGATGCCCTGACATTCTTGGAAGGGGATTTGTTTATCTTCATGCATACAACAGGCACTCCACACATGCTGTGGAATCCATGAGCGAGTGAGTGCTAAGTGAATGGATGGAACCTCTGGTAGCAGTACAAGCTGGCTTGGCTTAGCCATTCTATCTGCATAGGAGTTATTTTCACATGCACAAGTGTGATTTCTCCTTCCTGAGCCCTTTCCTAAAAGGAGGAGCTCCAACTTCATCTCCCCCCACAAGACACAGTGTTCAGAGTGTAAAGCAGGGAAAAGTCATTGAGTTTACTCTACAGATACAAATTCCAAGGCTTAGAGAGGGTCGGGCTGCTCCAGATTCCAGAGTTTATGGGGAAGTGGAACCTGGAAACTGGACACAGCAGGTGAGGGGAGGAATGCCAGCTACCCTTACAGCAGTGCCTGGGAAAACCCCATGTGGGATGACAGAGAGGGATAAAGGTTTGCTGAGAGCCCACAGGATGGCGCTCAATGTGAGAGAGCCAAGGAGGCTGAGCATCCCAAGATGAGGGCCCTGAGACCCTCATTCAGAGATGGCTGGAGAAGCAAGAATGGGTAAGCCTGAAAAGGACGAGGCCAGGAGCACTCTCTTCAGTATTTGAAGGACTTTGTTGTGGGAGAGGAATTCAGCTAGAATGTTTCTGTGAGGTTCCAGTCTGTGTGAGTTACAGGGAGACAACAACTTCAGCCAATTAAGAGGAAGACCAAAAACCAAATCAAAATCACTGCCATCAAGTTGATTCTGACTCATAGTGACCCCCATTGGGCTTCCAAGGTTGTAAAACTTTATAGAAGTAGACTGCCTCATCTTTCTTCCATGGAATGGCTGGTGGGTTTGAACCACCAACCTTTTGGTTTGCAACCAAATGCCTTAACCACTACACCACCAAAGTTCCTTTTAAGAGGAAGACATTCCCTAGATACTACTGTATCTGAATATGGAGGGGTTTCCCAGGCTTGAGAATCTCTGACTATGGAGGGCTTTGGGCACTGGCAGGATGATGCTTTGATACAGACACACAGCACCCCCACCACAGCCTGGTAGATTGAAGTGCTACTGGAGCCAGGGACCTCAGGATGGAGGAACTGAGCAGGTGTCACCAAAGGCATTGCTGACATGTGATGACCCTCTGGTAAGAGATAATGGTTCTTGGTGTTCCAGTAGTGCTCATTCCAGACCAACAGGTGTGCCCCACATTTACTCTAACACTTTTAAACCAAACCAAATTCACTCCCGTTGAGTAGGATCTGACACTTAGCGATCCCTCCTTGGGTTTCTGAGGCGGTATCTCTGCAGAAGTAGATTGCCCAATCTTCCTTCTGAGGAGTGGCTGGTGGGTTTGAACCACCAGCCTTCTGGTTAGCAGTCAAATATCTTAGGCACTATGCAACCAGAGCTGTCACTCAACAACATAGAGATCTTAAAAGCCCACAGGCTGTAGGACTGAGTTGCAGAAAGTTGTAGCTGAAAAGGATCTCTCTCTCTACTCCCTATCTCACTGATAAACAAACCAAGTCCTAGAAATGTGGAGTGATTAATAGTTCAAGAGCCAGAGGACAGTCTAGATCTGTGACCCCTCTGTATCTCCCACCACATCCTGTTGCCTCTGTGGGTGTTTCCTCTGCTGTCCTGCAGCCCAAGCTAAGGCAGAAACTAGTCCTTGCATGGGTGTCCTCAGGCTGTGTGGGAAGCTTCAAATGACAGAGATTTGTTGTACCACCCAGACTATACTTCCTCCATTCTCCAAGGGAGGATCCTTCCTTGCTTCTTCCAGTTACTGATTCTCCAGGTGTTCCTTGGCTTACAGAAGCATTACTCTAATCTCTGCCTCTGTTTTCACAGGACTTCTTCTCCTCTGTCTCTCCCTGTCTCTATATCTCTTCTCTTCTTCTAAGGGCACCAGTCATGTTGTATTAGCACCCACCCTACTCTAGTATAACCTCATATGAGCTTCATTAATTATGTAGTGTAGTGCCTAAGGCACTTGACTGCTAACCAGAAGGCTGGTGGTTCAAACCCACCAGCCACTCCTCAGAAGGAAGATGGGACAATCTACTTCCATAGTGATACTGCCTCGGTAACCCAAGGAGGGTTTGCTATGAGTCGGGTCCAACTCGACGGCACATAACAACAATTACGTTTGCAAAGACTGGCTTTTCAAACAAAGTCATGTTCACAGGTACCAGGGAGTATGACTTGCACATGTCTTTTGGGGGGACACAAATCAATCCATAACAGTTTTATGGGAGGTCATCCAGACTGGCAGAGGAGGAATCCAAGAGCAAGAGCTGAGATTAATAGCAGGGCATTGACTGTGGGGAAGAATATGAAACTGGAGAAGAATCACATCCCCTTCTTCCTGGCACACCGCTATATTTGGAATGTAGGGAGAGAGGCTGGGGGTGTTCTGGTGAGTGGCTTTCTCTGGGCTTGCAGTCTGATAGAACAGGAGTCTGGACTTGGGTGAGCCTACAAGATGGAAGGAAAAGTGAAGGACATTGGCCTGTATCTGAAGGCATATTTGTTCACTAATTGTCCCGTCCTTTCTTCCTTTGTGTTTAAGATCTGGAGCCATTCTCCTTTCAGAGGTTATCTTTGCAAAACATTTCTCCTTTCTTGGTCTCCTGTGAGCTCTGAATACCTCCTTAATGTCCTGGGATAGGGGAGAGGGCCCTCTGAAGGAGCTCCCCAATCCTTTACCTTCCTCAAAGAATGCAGTACAAACCCTGGCCCTTCTAACTCCCTTCAAGGGAGAGCTGGCTTGGTATCCTCTACCTTGCCCTGACAAGACCTACTTACCGAGGACGAGTGGAGTCAAGCACAAGAGACAACAAAGCTGAAAGTGCCAATGTGGATCACACTGGGTCAGGTGGGTCCTGGCATTCCTGTAAAAGGGCTGGTCTGGCCCCAGAGTGCTCACTCCTTCCTGAAAAACACATAGTTATATGTGCTGGGAACCACCACTCATCTGTCAGTTTGTCATACTATGGTGGCTTGCATGTTGCTGTGAGGCTGGAAGCTATGCCACACTATTTCAAATACCAGTGGGGTCACCGATGGTAGACAAGTTTCAGCGGACTAAGACAGACTCAGAAGAAGGAAGGGGCCATCCACTTCTCAAAGAATCAGCCAGTGAAAACCTTATGATTAACAGTGAAACACTGTCTGATATATTACTGGAAATCTTCACGAATAGCTCTGAAACACTGTCTGATACAGTGCTGGAAGATGAGTCCCTGAGGTCAGAAGGCACTCAAAATACAACTGGGGTAGAGCTGCCTCCTCAGAGTAGTTTGTTGTTGTTGTTGTTGTTTGCCGTCGAGTTGGCACCGACTCATAGCGACCCCTCCTTGGGTTTCCGAGGCAGTATCACTACGGAAGTAAGATTGCCCAACCTTCCTTCCAAGGAGTGGCTGGTGGGTTTGAACCGCCAGCCTTCTGGTGAGCAGTCAAGTACCTTAGGCACTATGCTACCAGAGCTCCTCCTCAGAGTAGAGCCTACCTTAATGATGTGGATGGAGTAAAGCTTTTGGGACTTCCAATTGCAGACAAGGCATGACTCAAAATGAAAATAAACAGCTGCAAACATCTAGTAATAATAAGATCAGAGAATGTACAAAATATGAATCTAGGAAAATTGGAAGTTGTCAAAAATGAAATGGAACACATAAAGATCAATATGCTAGGCATTAGTAGGCTGAAATGGACTGGTTTTGGCCATTTTGAATCAGATAACCATATGATCTACTATGCCAGGAATGATAAACTGAAGAAAAATGTCATGATATTCATCATCACAAAGACTGTTTCAAGATATATGCTCAAGTACAATGTTGTCAGTAATAGGATAATATCCATACACCTACATGGAAGACCAGATAATACTACTATTATTTAAATTTATGCATCAACCACCAAAGCCAAAGATGGGGAAATTGAAGATTTTTACCAACTTCTTCAATCTGAAATTGACCAAACATGTAATCAAGATGTGTAGATTACCATTGATGATTAGAATGCAAAAGTTGGAAATGAAGACTCACCGTAGTTGGAAAATATGGCCTCAGGAATAGAAATGATGCTAAAGATCACATGATAGAATTTTGAAAGACCAACAATGTATTCATTGCAAAGATCTGTGTTCAACAACACAAACGACAGCTATACATGTGGACTTCACTACATGAAGTATACAGGAATCAGACTGACCACATCTGTGGAAAGAGGCAATGGAGAAGCCAATATCTTCAGCCAAAACAAGGCCAGGAGCTGACTGTGGATTAGACCATCAGTTGCTTATATGCAAGTTCAAGTTGAAGCTGAAGACAATTAAAACAAGACCATGAGAGCCCAAATATGACCTTGAATATATCCCTCCTGAAATTAGAGACCATCTAAAGAATAGATTTGATGCATTGAACACCAATGACCAAAAACCAGAGAAATTGTGGAATGACATCAAGAACATCATCCATGAAGAAAACAAAAGGCCAATTAAATGACAGGAAAGGAAGAAAAGGCCAAAATAGATGTCAGAAGAGACTCTGAAACTTGTCCTTAAACGGAGAGTAGCTAAAGCAAATGGAAGAAATGACAAGATATAAGAGCTGAACAAAAGATTTCAAAGAGCAGCTTAAGAAGATAAAGTCAATTATTATAATGAAATGTACAAAGACCTGGAGTTAGAAAACCAAAAGGGAAGAACATGCTCAGCATTTCTCAAGCTGAAAGAACTGAAGAGAAAGTGAAAACCTTGCGTTGCAATACTGAAAGAATCTATGGGCAAAATATTGAATGATACAGGAAATATCAAAAGAAGTTGGATGGAATACACAGAATTACTGTACCAAAAAGAATTGGTAAATGTTCATCCATTATGTTGTTGTTGTTGTTGTTATTTGCCTTTGAGTCGGCCCCAAATAGGAGGTGGTATATGATCAAGAACCAATGGTATTGAAGGAAGAAGTCAAATCTTCACTAAAGGAATTGGCAAAGAACAAGGCTCCAGGAATTGATGGAATACCTGTTGAGGTTTTTCAACAAATGGATACTACACTGAGGCACTCACTCGGCTATGCTTTGTAAAGTAGAGGGTCAATGAGAAAAGGGAAGGCCTTCAAGGAGAGGAAATGACACGGTGGATGCAACAATGGGCTCAAGTATAGCAAAGATTGTGAGGCTGGCGCAGGACAGGGCAGTGTTTTGTTCTGTTGTACATAGGGTTGCTATGAATTGGAGCCGCCTTGACAGCATATAACAACAACAACAACATATGTTCTGGGAAAGGAGCTCTGGTGGCACAGTGCCTAAAGCATTTGACTGCTAACTGCTAGCGCTTCAAACCCACCAGCCACTTGGTGAAGGGAAGACAGGGCAATCTACTTCAGTAAATACTTACCACCTCAGAAACCCGATGGGGATCACTATGAGTTGGAATTGACTCAATGACAGTGAGAGTTTGGTTTTGGTTTATATGTGCTGGGAGAGGGTAGGGGTGCAGAGAGATATTGTGAGAAGAGATGACAAATACTCTGACCATGCCTCCTCAACACAGCCCCAGGTGCTGATGAATGCAGCTTCTGTTCAACTGCAGCCTCACCCCTCCTCTCACTCAGTGTGAACATTCTCCCTCTTCCTCTCTTCTCAAAGCTGCCCTGATCTCTGTATCTTCAGAAAACATCCCTGACTCAGTCTAGGGCACATATGTTGACTGAGTCATCACTTGCTTCTTTACTTTCTACCTGTAACTACCCTACTTACTCAAGCTCAAAACTTGGAAGGAAGATTGGGTAATCTACTTCCATAGACATACAGCTAAGAAACCCAAGGAGAGGTCTGTACCCTACTTAGAGATCTCCAAATCCCCCACAGCTTTCTGTTATGCCAAATATATTGTTCAGTCCCAAGCTAGGAATTTCTTCCAAATGACCTCCCCTAGCCTTTCACTGAGAGCAGAGAACCACCTGAAACCTTCCAGCAGACAAGCTTCCAAAGCAAGCTGGGCCTGTGTTTTACATGTACTAATTGCACCAAGCCCAGTCCTGGACATTCCTTGCCTCAATGAGGCATTGAAGAACAACTACAGAAAACTCCATGGTGGTCAGAAGATGGCTCTGATCTATCCAGAGATCTTGGTAGGATTGAGGAGCTTAAAGTCAGCTCTAGCCTGTGGTCTGTCTCGGTTTATCTAAGCCTGGGCAAGCAGTTTGACCCCTCCAGGTCTTGGTTTACAATTCTGTTAAGTGAAGGAATAGCAATTAAAATCCTGTCTGACATTCAAACTGAATGATTGGCATTGACGTAATATAATACTACCGAGTACTTTTTCCTTGGTTCCTGGGTGGTGCACAAGATGTGAGTTTGGCTGCTAATCTAAGGCTGATGGTTCAAATTCCATCCAGCAGTTCCATGAAACAAAGGCTCAGCAATCTGCTTCCATAAACATTATAGCCAAGAAAATTCTACTTATTAATTTATATATGCTGCAAATATATCCAGAAATATAGTATAGCATACAGGGGTCAAAGTTATGAAAACTTCTTAGTCAGAACCAAACACCTTGAGGGAATGAGTCTTTGGGCATGGGGGCTCAGAACCATAGTCTTTGGAGACACTGAAGTCAATTGGCATAAGACAGTCCACAAAGACAGTGTTCTCCACCCTACTTTTAGTAAGTAAAGACTGGGGTCTTAAAAGCTTGTGAGCAGCCATTTATGGTACAACTATTTGTCTCTCCCCATCTCAAGCAAAGAAGAGTGAAGAAAATCAAAACCACAGGGAAATAATTAGTCCAAAGGACTAAGGAGCCATAAGAACCCTAAACCCACTGTCGTCGAGTCATGTCTGACTCATAGCAACCCCTCCTTGAGTTTCTGAGGCGATATCACTACAAAAGTAGATTGCCCAACCTTCCTTCCGGGCAGTGATTGGTGGGTTTGTGAACCCTACCCTCCACAATTCTGAGACCAGAACTGGATGTTGCCTGGTAATCACTGCTGAACACTCTGAACAAGATCATAATAGGAGATCCTGGATAGAATACAAGAAAAATTTAGAAAAAAAACTAAAAATCACACACAAAAAAAATGGCTTACTGGTCTGTTTTAATTTCCTTGGAAAATTCCCATGACAAAGGGTATCTAAGGGCCATAGTCTCGGGGGTCGCATCAGACTCTAACAGATCAGTAAGCCTGGTTTTTTTTTTTTTTTTTTTTTATGATTTTGAGTTTTGTTCCCCATTTTTCTCCAATTCTGTCCAGGATTTTCTGGGACTGATCCCTTTCCAAGTGGCTAGCGGTAGTACCCAGGCACCATCACTTCTGGTCTCATAGTCATATTGGCTGAAGATTGCATGGTCTAATAGTCCCTTGGACTAATTGTTTCATGCACCTTTGGTTATCTTCATTCTTCTTTGCTCTGTCATTCACCATTGTATCTAGATGGCCACTTGCAAGCTTTTAGAACCCCAGTTGCCACTCACCAAAAGAGGGTGTAAACCAAAGTTTTTGTGTAATATGTTATGCCAGTTGAGCTTGACATCCCCTGTGATCACAGTCTCAAGCCCACAGGTCCAACTACTCGTTCCCTCAGGGTAGCTGGCTGTGAAAGGTGGACTCTCTTCCCAGCCCTTCCCCAGGCTGGCTCACACTCTGCAAGTTGTCCCCAGTCTTACCCTATGCACTGAGAATCAGATCTCTGTTGGGGCCAGGCTAAGGGAAGATGGGGGCCACTGGCCAGTCTCTCAGGAAAACAGAGCTTTTCCACCAAGATGTACTCCACAGCACTGGCAGCTGCAGGGAGAAGACTGGAAATGGCCACAATCAGCCATAAAGCTTCCTACAGACTGACTGTTAGCAGATAGTGTTAAGCAAGCCCCCAAGGAAAGTGCATGCCCTGTCTCCAAGGAGAGTAAGTTGTGTCTGTTTCTTAAGGATGACTGTGGTTTCAAGGAGAGCCAAAAAGTGACTCACTCAATGCAATTTCTTGAGTCCTAGTTCTGCTGAGCCAGCCTGGAAATCCACAGTTCAGTGCCTAGAATAAAATGCTCAGTCCTGCTTGAGAAACTAACACATTGCCTCAGTCACCTTGCTGAGACAGGAGTGATGAGAGACAGATATTAGCCTGGAATACTCCCAATTATTCAGAAGACTTCTCAGCCCTTGCTTTTCTGCTCTTCTGCCCCTCTCCCTCCTACTTGAGGAAGGACTGCCCAGTCCATAGCTCAGCAGAAGGATTGGAATGCAACATGGATGTTCTTTCTTGGCTCAGCTTGGCAGTTAGCTCAGAATCAGCTTCTGGCAGCTCAGAAATAAGGCTAGGCCCTTCATTCTTACTTGGTATGGGTTTCATGTTCTCTTGGCCAATGCTGTGGGCCCTTCTCACAAGGCAGTGCTGCCCCAAGGCCAGGTCTGTGTACTCTATTGGGGGGGGACTTGCATTTGGTTCAGTCTTCTACCAGAGCTGGGCCCTGCCAGCATTTTTTTGAATGAGTCTTCTAAGTAGCACCAGGACCGGCATGGAAATGGCCAATCCAATCTGTCCTCAAGTGCTTATATTCACTCACATGCCCAGATTGACACTGAGTGTCCCACCCACTGGGTGGTAGAAGGAAAAGCAGTCATGCCACTGGGGGGGGTGGTGGTCAAGGCTGGGCGTATCTCTCTTGGTGAGCAGCATTCTGCAACATGCATGAGGGTATCAGAGGAATTCTTGTACCTGGCATGCTCTAAAGGCCCAGGATGAGGCTGTCAGCATTCTGGGAACCTGGAACAGGGTCTAGAGGTAAACAGTCTCCTCTAAGGAAATCATTCCATTACCATGTTTTCCCTGGGTTGGGGGCTGTGCTAAGAAAAAGAGTAGGTTTAAAAGTAGAGAGAGACCAGAAAAATAAGAGACACAATGTTCCTGCCTTGGGGAGATGGCCAGGAGTCAAACTGGGAAGGCTGGACCCTGGTCCACACACAGCATCTCAGATCACTTCCCAGGAAGAAAGGATGGATGAGCAAGAGTAAATGTGAATGTTAGTCAGGGATAGATCCCTGAGGAGGTGAACATCAATGCTGGTTTTGAAGTAGGATTGTGAAGGGCAGGACATTCAGGAAGAGGTTCTGACACTTTGGCTGTGTCGAGGGTACAGGCATGATTGACTACGCTGGTGTGAAGGGACCTGTATGAGGAAACAGCATCAAGTGAGATTGGTAACGTGGCTGGGCAGATTTGGTGACTCAGGAGGCCTAGGCCAGTTCTGGACCTGAACTATCCCACCTGCTCCTTAAAGTTGGCAATTGGTGGTGGCAGCTAGGCTTCAAATTGGTTCACTCCAGTTTTGACCCCCTGCTGAGAATTTGCCTTTCTACACTAGATATCTACACTTTAACATAAGAATCACCTGGGGATCTTGTTAAACTGTAGATTCTGATTCAGTATATTTGGGGTGTAAATGCAAATTCTCAAAAGGGGTTCAAACCACAATGCACCTGTTGGAAACCCTGAGTGGAAGGGGGCTGAAAGGTTTAGAATTCTTCCTTGGGTATAATTTCAGAGAAGACAGAGACCCAGACACATGCACATCCAAATAATCTAATGTATGGTAGCCAAATGTTTGACCATGCTCTCCCAAGAGCAAAAAAATTGTTGTAAAAATTATCACACTGCATATATAATACATATTAAAATAAAATAATGAGAGGAAAAAATGAGTAAAAATAGTTCTAGTATTTTCTCCTCACACCCCAATGAATTTTGAGTATACTCCATTTTGTGACAGCTAGTTGAGTACCCAAAATGCTCTCCCTGCTCTCTGACCTGGGACCACAGGGGTGAGAGAATAATTCTCAGCTTCTTGGGAGTGAGGAAGTTTGTCTATTAAAATTAGAGAAAAACATGGATGGTTTCCATGCAATAAGTCACCACCTTGGATTGAGGAGGTAATACACAAGTATCCTATGTTGGCCAGACAAGCTCTACTTCTGACTGACCACAGTGTGTTGGGAAACCACATTACCTCTCTGGGTTTCACCCTCTTCATTTGAAAGAAGGAGGCTGGGCAAGCAGGGCTAGGATATGGGAGCCCAGACTGGGTGTGCCAGGCTATCAAGGGGCCCTGTGAGAGTACAGAGAGTTTGAGGGAATTGTTGTCAGGAAAGTGCATTTGGGGAGTGGTAGGTGTGCTGGTTCTACAGGGTTGTGTCCTCAGTCCTCTCGGGTGGGGAGATGCCAGCTCAGAGGCCATCTCAGTAACTCAGCCATGAGAGAAAGAGGGCTTGTGCTGCACAGAAGTTAGAAACACAGAGGACAAGGGTACTCTTCAAGGCTCCATGAAAGCAGAGATATGCAAGAGCCCATGGCAATAGGGGCGGGAAGAAGGAACCCATCTCCTTTTCTGGCCTGGAGTGGCCCTGGTCTTGGCCTGAGATAAGGAGTAGGGGAGGCAGGACACATTTGTGTCTGGCATGTGGGGTGGAACAGCTAGGTCCTCATCCATGCAGAGGGCTCCCAGCAGGCTCAGATTCAAGAAAGGCCTATGGGCCGGACCAGTGTTTCTCACACATTAATGAGGAACAGCCTCATCTGGAAGGCTTGTTAAAGCACAGATTTCTGGCCCTTCACAAGTCTCTGATTCAACAGGTCTGAGGTAGGGCTTGGGAATTTGCATTTCTAACCATTTGCTGTGTGATGTTAATGCTGCTGACCACACTGAGAACCTCTGGGCTGGAGAAAGGCAGGATACAGAGTCATTTGTGCACTGATGCTGGGAGACTGTTGGAAAGTGAAAGCCAAAGGAGTTAGGGCTGTGAGGATGCTGAAGACATCATCAAGTGCCCCAAACCAAAAACAGTAAAAGTACAGACAGTGGCCACAGTCATGACCAATGACTGCTTCCATCTGGTGGAGATAAAGCAGAATGACTCCCTCCTGCCTAGCTTTTTTCCCATCAAGGAGCAGGATCTTCAACGTAAAAGGCAAAACTGCTCTGATTCAAAGGAGGTTGTGGGAAGGGAGGGAGGAGCAGGCTAGTGACCAAGCACCTGGCACCACCTCAGATGCCAGGCTGAATTTCCATCATGCCTAGGGGAAATAGGCCTGCTTCAGGGTTAGGACTGAGTGTTGTTGTTAGGTGCCATCCAGTTGGCTCTGACTCATAACAACTCTATGTACAACAGAACAAAACACTGCCCAGTCCTGCACCATTTTCACAATCCTTGCTTTGCCTGAGCCCATCATTGTCACTGTATCAGTCTATCCCATTGAGGGTCTTCCCCTTCTTTGCTGATCCTCTGCTTTACCAAGCATGATATCCTTCTCCAGTGACTGGTCCCTTCTGACAACATGACCAAAATAGATGAGGCAGAGTTTGGCCTTTCTCACTTCCAAGGAGCATTCTGGCTGCACTCATTCCAGGAGAGACTTGTTCTTTCAGGCAGTCCATAGTATTTTCAGTGTTCTTCACCAACAACACAATTCAAAGTTATCTTCTGTCTTCCTTATTCATTTTCCAACCTTCATATACATATGAGGCTAATGAAAATACCATGGCTTGGGCCAGGCACACCTTAGTCTTGAAAGTGACATCTTTGCTTTTTAACACTTTTAAAGAGGTCTTTTGAAGCATATTTTCCCAGTGCAATATAACATCTGATTTCATGACTGCTGCTTCCATCTGTGTTGACTGTGGATCCAAGGAAAATGAAAACCCTGACAACTTCAATCTTTTCTGCATTTATCATGATGTTGCTTATTGGTCCACTTGTGAGGATTTTTATTTTCTTTATGTTGAGGTGTAGTCCATACTGCAGTCTTCACTCTTCATTAGTAAGTGCTTCAAATCATTTTCACTTTCAGCAAGCAAGCTTGTGCCATTTGCATTCACAAGTTGTTAATGAGCCTTCCTCCAATCCTGATGCCTCATTCTTCTTCATATAGTCCAGCTTCTCGGATTATTTGCTGAACATACAGATTAAATGAGTATGGTGAAAGGATCCAACCCTGATGCATACCCTTCCTGATTTTAAGCCATACAGTATTCCCTTATACTGCTCAAAAAGCAGCCTCTTGGTCTATGTACAGGTTCCTCGTGAGCACAGTTAAGTATTCTGGAATTTCCATTCTTCTCAATGTTGTCCATAATTTGTTATGATCCACACAACTGAATGCCTTTGCATAGTCAATAATAAACAGGTAGACATCTTTCTGGAATTACTTCCTTTCAGCTAAGATCCATCTGACAGTAGCAATGACAGCCCTCATTCTACCTCCTCTTCTGAATACAGCTTACATTTCTGGAAGTTCCCTGTCAATATACTGCTGCAACTATTTTTTAATTATCTTCAGTGAGATTTTACTTGTGTATGAAATATGATATTGTTCAATTATTTCCACATTCTGCTGGATCACCCTTTGGAATAGGCACAAATATTGATCTTTTCCAATCAGTTGGCCAGCTTACTGTCTTCCACATTTCTTGGCATAATCAAGTCAGTGTCTGCAGCACTGCATCCATTTGTTGAAATATCTCAGTGGGTATTCCATCAATTCTTGAAGCTTTGTTTGTCACCAATTCCCTCAGTGCAGCTTGGACTTCTTCCTTCAATGCCATTGATTCTTTTTTTTTTTTTTTTTTTTTAATTTTTTATTTTAAGAGTTTGTTTTACATTCAACATTATGTATACATTTAGTTTCACTCCCCATTTACCATCCCCAACCCTAACCCAGTCTCCTCCCCTCCCTGCCCAATAACCCTCCCCCCATGTTAAGAGTTATAGACTCCTGTGCGTCCTGCAGTTCCGCCATACGAATGTTGCCCTCAGGTGCCCCGTGGTCGATTGCTCCAAGGGATGCATTTCCATAGAGCATGAGGGTGCGTCACTCTTGGTTGAGTGGTCTGCATGTACATTTTGTTTACTGTTGGGCTGAAAGCCAGCCCCTGGGAGTGAGCTTTATTGCAGACCCAGAATGTATCCCAGGACCATAGTATTAGCATCTCACCACACTCCATCTGTTTTCGTTACCTAGTACTTCTCTGACAGGAATATTCCACAAATTGAATGGCTTAAACAAACAGGAGCTTATTCTCTTACAGTTTGGAGGCTTTAAGTCCAAGTTCAAAGTGCCAGGCTCTAGGGGCTGAGTGAAGGTCCCTCAACCTTGAGGTTCAGCTCTGCCTCCTGCTCCCAGCCCCACTGGAGCTAGTGGCTTTTCTTCACTCAGACAGCTGCTAGCTGCTGAGACTGACAAGTCCAAGGTTGACAAATAAAAAGGCACAGTCTCAATGTTACCAAACTACACAGCAGGCCATTAACTCAATTCCATTGAAAGTGCCAAGGTCAGCAGAGCATGGCAGGCTGCTGAACAATGACACAGCTACAAACAGGGTTCAAGCAGCCATAAGCTAGAGACCATTCCCAAAGCCATTTCTTATATATGGGAAGTAGATGACATATGCAAAGCAGCTACTCAACTGCTCCAATAAATTCCACCATGGAATTAATTACCAGTCTCATCATGAGGATTAACTTCATACAGTTTACCCAGTTACTCAACCAGGCCCAGCCAAGTTGACACACAAATGTAACCACCACACCACCAGACCAGTAATTCTGGTAATTATTGAGTTTTTTTTATTTTGTTCCACGTTTTTCCTCCCACTCTGTCCAGGATCTCCAGATTTGATCCTTTCCTGAGTGGTTGACATTGGTAGCTGGGCACCATCTAGTTCTTCTGGTCTTGAGGGCCATCATGTCCTAGGGCTGATTGCTTCCAAATGTCCTTGGTTTTTTGCACTCTTCTTCACTTCCAATAATAGGAGACCATTAGCTGCATCTGAGATGGCTGCTTGAAAGCTTTTCAGACCCCAGTCACTACTCACCAATGTAGGATGAGAAACAAGGGTTTTATGTATTTTGTTGTGCCAATTGAGTCTGGTGTCCCCCAGTACTACAGTCCTGAGTGGGTAGATCCGTTGGATCTCTCTCCCATAGTGTCTGGGTGTCTGTGAGGGATAGCTCTATAGCTCTGTATCGATCATGTATTGTTTCTGTAAGGATTGCAGGTATTTTGTATCACTGGTATCTGTGCAAAATTAGCCTGCATTAAATCTATCCTTGGTCTAGAGTATACTCCTGTTCACTGACTGCAATCTGGTCCACTCAGGTGTTTATGTGTTTATCTGTAGCCTGGTGTTTGGTATTAATGGTAATGCAGTATTGTGGGCACACTGGTTGGTATTAGCATCTCTTTTCTATCTCCTATGTGCACAATTCAGTGTCCTCACTTTTCCTAATGTTATCATGGTGGTTTCAGACTCTTTCCATATGTCCCTACCCTTACCCATGTCACCATGTGGGCCCCAACTAGCCTGAAATTAATCTCTCCCCTTTCCTCCCCACCCCAGTAACCTAGAATATGAGTCCCCTTTCAGAAACAAACCCTTCTTTGTCTTTTTACAGTAATAGTTTCATACAGTACTTGACCTTCTGTGATTGACTTATTTCACTCAGCATAATGTCCTCCAGATTCATCCACATTGTGAGATGATTTGCCTATCCCTCATTGTTCTTTAATGTAGCATAGTATTCCATTGCATGTATGTACCACAATTTGGTTATCCACTCATCCGCTGATTGGCATTTAGGTTGTTCCATCTCTTTGCTATAGTGAATTGTACTGCAATGAACATAGGTGTACATATGTTTGTTCATGCACTGTGTCTCACCTCTTTAGGGTATATTCCTAGTAATGGAATTGCTGGGTCAAATGGTATTTCTATTTTCAGTTTTTTAAGGAAATGCCATACTGTATGCCACAATGATTGTACCATTTTACAATCCCACCAGCACTGCACAAGAGTTCCAATCTCTCCGCAACCTCCCCAGCATTTGTTATTTTCTGACCTGTTGAATTTTGCTATTATTGCTGAAGTGAGATGATATCTCATGGTTGTTTTGATTTGCATCTCTCTAATGACTAAAGATTGTGAGCATTTCCTCATGTGTTTGTTGGCCACCAGGCTATTGTCTTTAGTGAAGTGTCCATTTAAGTCTTTCATCCATTTTTTAATTGGGTTGTTTATCTTTTTGGTGTTGATGTGTTGAAGTTTTCTATAGATTTTGAAGATAATTCTTCTGTCAGATATGTCATAGGCAAATATTTTATCCCAATATCTAGGTTCTCTTTTTACCCTTTTGGCAAAGTCTTTCGACGTGCATAACAATTTAATTTTCAAAAGGTCCCAGTCATCTAGCTTCTGTTCTACCTTCTGTGCATTCTGGGTTATGTTTGATAGTCTATTTATGCCATAAATTAGGACTCCTAGATTTCCCTATTTTACCTTTGATTAATTTTATAGTTTTGGGTTTTACCTTTAAGTCTTTGACCCAGCTTGAGTTTGTTTTTGTATATGGGGTGAGGCATGGATCTTGTTTCCTTTTTCTGCAAGTGGATATACAGTTTTGCCAGCATCATTTGTTAAAGAGGCTGTCTCTTCCCCCATTTAATGGGTTTTGGACCTTTGTCAAAGATCAGCTGACCATAAGTCCATGGATCTATTTCTGGGTTCTCAGTTGTATTCCATTGGTCTATGTATCTGTCATTAAACCAATACCAGGCAGTTTTGACTACTGTGGGCGTATAGTAGGTTTTAAAATCTGGGAGTGTGAGACCTCCCACTTTGTTTTTCTTCTTCAGAAGTGCTCTGCTTATCCGAAGTCTCTTTCCTTTCCATATGAAGTTAGTAATTGGTTTTCCATGTCTTTAAAAATTTTGTTGGCATCTGGATTGGGATTGCATTCAATATTTAATAGACTGCTTTAGGTAGTATTGACTTGTTCACAATATTAAGTCTACCTACCCATGAGCAAGGTAGGTTCTTCCATTTATGTTGAGCCCTTAATGTCTCCTGTAATGGTGCTTTATAGTTTTCTTTGTATAGGTCTTTTGTGTCCCTGGTAAGGTTTATTCCTAGATATTTTATCTTTTTAGTAGGTATTGTAAATGGTATTGTTTCCCTTATATCTTTATCAGAGGTCTCTTTGTTGGTGTAGAGGAATCCAACTGATTTTTTTTATGTTTACCTTGTATCCTGACACTTTGCTGAACCTCTCTGTTAGTTCCAGTAGTTTTTGTTGAGTCTCTTGTGTTTTCTATATATGGGATCATATCATCCATGGATAGAGATAGTTTTATTTCCTCTTTGCCAATTTGTATGCCTTTTATTGCTCTTTCTTGCCTTATTGCCCTGGCCAGGACTGTCTATTTCTGATTTCATTTTAGTGTTGATGTCATGTGTCCTGATTTTGTTGTTCTCTGTTGTGGGTTCTCTATTGGAAGGACTTCTTTAAGCATTTCTTGTAGGGTTGGTCTGGTTTTCACAAAATCCTTTAATTTCTGTTTGTCTGAGAATGCCTTGATTTTGTCCTCATATTTAATGGTTAATTTGGTTGGATATTGGATTCTTGGTTGGAAGTTCTTTTCCTTCAGTGTTTTATATATACCATGCCATTGTCTTCTTGCTTGTATGCTGAGTAATCAGAGTTCATCCTAACTTTTTGATTATTATAAGTAATATTTCTTTTGTCCTGAGCAGCTTGCAAAATTCTTTCTTTGTCTTTGGTTTGGAGAGTTTGATTATGATATGCCTTGGTGTTTTTCTCTTGGGATCTATCTTGTATGGGGTTCTATAAGCTTCTTGGACAAATATCTTTTCTTCCTTCACGATATGGGGGAAGTTTTCTGTTAGTAGGTCTTCCGCAATTTTTTCAGTGGGTTTTTTTTTTCTTTTTCTTTTTCTTTTTTTTTTTTTTTTGCCTCTTCTTGTTCTGGAATCCAATGAGGCATATGTTGTTTCTTTTCATGTTGTCCCATATAACTCTTAGGTTCTCTTCATTTCCCTTTAATCTTTTTTCTGATTTTTCTTCCTACAGGCTGGTGTCCAGGGATTTGTCTTCTAGTTGGGAAATGTGTTCTTCATCCAGTTCTAGCCTACTCTTCTGTGCCTCCACTGTATTATGTAATTCTGTAATTTTGGTGTTCTTCTTCTGGATATCTAACTGCTGTTTTTGATGAGCTCTGATTATGCATTAATCTTGTTATTTTTTTTGTGAAAGGTTTTCCTGAGTTCTTCCAGGGAACTGTCTGTGTTCTCCTTGCTTCTGTTTGGGGTTTACTTAGGCTCTTGTAGAGTTCTATAAACATACCTTCTAAATTCCTTCTCAGATAATTCTATTGCCTCCTCTTCCTCCATGTTTAATGACATTTTTGTTTGGAATTTTACTTCTAATGTCTTATCCTGCTTTTTTGTTGATTTGAGGTTGCCTGTTGTTTCCTAGACATTTTGAAGTTGTCTTTAACTGTTTTGTATTGATTTGTTTTGTCTTGGTTTCTTGACTTAATATTTTGAAAAGATGGAGGTGGTGTCTTTTATTTTTTTGGCTATTAATTCAGGTGTGCTGGGTTGCTCTGCAGTTTTCTTTGTGATGATGGAATCACTGTGTGGAATGTGGATACAGGTCTCTGTTTGTTTTAAAGGGAGTTTAGGATTTGAGCCAGCAGATATTATGGTGGCTGAATGTGGCTTTTTTATTGGATGGGGCAGGTTAGAGGTGGAGGGAATAGGAGAAAAGGAGAGAACAAAGAAAAGCTCCAAGGTGCCAGGAGCAGTTTCTAGGGCTTTGAGCAGGCTGCTAATGATGACGTTATACTGTTGCTCACAGGCCCATAGCTCAAGTTCAGTAAAGACTCCAATTGCTAGGGACCACCACTTTCCACCAGATTCAGACACATGCAAAAACCCCCACTCTCTAGGCCCCTCCATGCCAAAAAGCTGACCTAGGATAACTTCCCTGATCCATGATCCATGGCAAGAGTTCCTCCCAGGGCCCACCCACTTTCAGCGTTAATGTTTTCTCCTCTCGCATTTCAGTGGTACCAGAGCCAGAGAGATCTCTACTCCCATAAAGTGGTCCCAAGTTTACTGATAAAAGCAGGTGCTGAAGGTGGATCTATGGAATGGCTGCAAGTTCTCTGATGTGGTGCTTTCTCTTCACTGCCCCAGGGAGGTCTCTGGTGACCTTTCTCACCTGCCAGTTGGTGCTCCGCAGGGCAGGTTCACCTGTTTTTGTTTGTTTGTTTGTTTGTTTTTTCATCCCTCCAGGTAACTGTACTGTCCCTTTCTCCTTTCTAATCCTACTGCCCTGAGTTTGGCATACTCTGATTTAAGGAGCTGTTCAGAGCACCAGAATCCCCATTTCAAACTGCTGCACCTAGTTTTTCAGGCACTAAGATGCTAGAGGGAACTAGTGTGGACACTACAGGAAAGATGTCATTTTGCCTCTCTCAGAGATTTTTTCCCAATGTCTATTTCCTCCACTTGACCAGAAGCTCCCCAAGGGCAGGCATGTGTTTGTTAATCACTGTTGTACCCTAGTGCCTAACATTGACATTGTAGGTGCTCAACAAACATTTACTGACTGAATTAATGCCCTGTGAGAAAGGTGATGGTGGAGACCTTCTTTAGGCATGTGCAATATCAAGGTAATCAATGCCATTGATTCTTGATCATATGCTACCTCCTGAAATAGTTGGACATCAACCAATTCTTTTTATACAGTGATTCTGTGTATTCCTTCCATCTTCTTTTTATATTTCCTGCATCATTCAATATTTTGCCCATAGAAACTTTCAATATTGCAACTTGAGTCTTGATTTTTTTTTTTTCTTCAGTTATTTCAGCTTGAGAAATTATTCTCTAACTCCAGGTCTTTGCACATTTCATTATACTACTTTATTTTGTCTTCTCTAGCTGCCCTTTGAAATCTTCTGTTCAGTTCTTTTATTTCAGCATTTCTTCCAGTCACTTTAGCTATTCTATGTTCAAGAACAAATTTCAGAGTCTGTTCTGACATCCATTTTGGTCTAGGACTGAGTGGTAGGTAGAAATTACAGGACAGAGATTTGGGTTCAAACCAGGTAAGATATGTCTGAAAGTGGAGCCTGCTGTCCAGCTTAGCAGTGGGAGCATCTGTAGATTTGAGCTGGGGATTTCTACATCAGACTCAGAAAGTCCAAACATGGCTGTGAAGAGAGGGTGTCCCAAGGGTGGTAAGCTACATCTGGCTCTAGTGTGCTGAGATCTGCCCTCCACTGAGGGCTGTATGCTTGGGGAAAAGGAGAGTACTATGCTTTTCCTTTAACTTCTTAGCTTATGTATGAACAAGAGCCACAGAGACATGGCCCTTCATGTCAAAACAATGCAGGAGTGAGTGAAAAAAGTCACTAAAGGCCACAGTTGATGATAGGGACATGGACAGAGAACATGACCCTTGGCAATTTGTCTACAAATTGTTTGACAATGTCCCAGTGATTGACATGTGCAATAGCCACCTCTTCCAGGGGGACTCTATCTGCTGCTACATGGAGTCAGCTTATCCTGGGGCCTTCAGAGTGACCATGTCAGCCTACTACAGATTGCTTCTCAGAATCAAACAAGAACCACACACACAAAGCAGTGAGAAAGTGTAAAATTATTTAATGGCTCTTCTAAGATCCTTTCTGATGCTAAAATTCTATAGCTCTATGATGAGAAAAGAGGCTGGAAAGGAGTTTGCCTATCGTTTGTTTAATGCAACCTCTTTGTAATCTTCTTATGGGGGAAGCACCACCTAGCTCCAAGACTACAGTGAACATTGACCAAAACAGCAGATGAGAAGTGCCTAGCATACAGCAGGGCCTTTGTAGACACAACTCTTCTTTAGTTCTTATGCCAGTTTTTTTCCCTGGAACTACTGGGCATTACCTGGGACTGACAGTCCTCATCACTGCCACTCTCATAACTTTCCAAGCACTTATCATTGTGGGACTCATGTCCTGCCTGGCAGATGCTGGAATCATCCAACTTCTGGAAGACTCAGTCTAGGCCCCAACACACACAGTAGGAAGAACCTAGGAATGGAGGAAACCTGGAGCCCACCAATGCAAGGTTGGGCTGGATATTTAAATTCCCAGTCCATTTCCTCTTTATGTAGAGATACCACCTCAAAAACACAAGGAGGGGTTACTATGAGTCAGAAATGACTTGAAAGCAATGAGTTTGGTTTGGTTATTGGTATGCTTAAAGGCTCAATTCTGACTTTGCATCAGAATCATCTGAGAAGATTTTTTTTTTAAAGTTATGTCCATGCCCCATGTAGACCAATTAAACAAAAATCTCTGGAGATGAAGCCAGGGTATCTATCATTGCTAGGTGTTATGTATTATGTGTAGTGTGTGTTGAAATCTACTGATGTAGTTTAAAGTATTTGTAGAAATTTTATGTAAAGTTTTGTTCCTGAAAATGATACTACAACACAGTGTGGGGTCAGCCCCAAAAGATTGGCACAACCATTCTGTAGGGTCCAGGGGAGAGCTATCTCCAGATACTGGAAGGCCTTTCAGATACTTGAAGGGTGGATGGGACTTGGATAGGCAGGGAAGGGGCAGACATGCTTTTGAAACTGAGAAATAGGTGAGTAGGTGGGGAACTTCAAGCTATATTTGGGAGACAAAAGAAGTCCAGGTTAATTTGTTCTTCCTCAGGAAAGCCTTGGTGGGGGTGCGGGACTGCAAGAGGTGTGATTATGGTTGGGTTATATGGGCACAGCTCTGTCTCCCACTCAGACAAAAGCAACAATAAAGGGAAAAAAATCACCAAAAAAGTAGAAACAAGAAGACAAGAAATATATACCACATAAACACTCAGTAACAATTACCAAAAAGAAAGAAAAGTTAAAAAAATAATAATAAAAGGAAAGGCTCATATTCAAGTTCAAGTTGAAACAGAAGATAATTAAAACAAGTGCAGGAGAGCAAAATATGACCTTGATTATATCCCACTTGAATTTAGAGACAATCAAGAACAGATTTGACACTTTGAACACCATACACTCAAAACTATATGAATTGTGGAATGACATCAAGAACATCATCCATGAAGAAAGCAAAAGGTCATTAAAAAGACAGGAATGGAAGAAAAGACCAAAATGGATTTCAGAAGAAACTGAAACTTCCTCTTGAACAGAGAGTAGCTAAAGCAAATGGAAGAAATGATGAGACAAAAGAGCTAAATAGAAGATTTCAAAAAACAGCTGAGAAGACAAAATCAATTGTAATGAAATGTGCAAAGTCATGGAGTTAGAAAACCAAAAGGGAAGAACACACTCAGCGTTTCTCAAGCTGAAAGAACTGAAGAAAAAAATTCAAGCCTCAAGTTGCAATATTGGAAGATTCTATAGGCAAAATAGTAAATGATGCAGGAAACATCAGAAGAATATAGAAGGAATACAGAGAGTCACTGTACCAAAAAGAACTGATCAATGTTCATCTATTTCAGGAGGTGGCATTTGATCAAGAACCAATGATATTGAAGGAAGAAGTAGAAGCTGACTGTGTGACTTTGAGGGCAAGATGGCGGACTAGGCAGAAAGACTGCACAGACCCTCTTCAACAAAGAAAAGGGAAACCAATTAACACAGACACAGAAGATAATC
>NW_006922148.1:46148-59434 GCF_000298275.1 Orycteropus afer afer | reverse complement strand
ATTGTGGTAAACTGTGGTCAATGACATGAGACAAAGTATATGTGAACTGCTGTATGGAAAGTGAATTTGCTCTGTAAATCTTCACCCAAATCACAATTTAAAAAAAGAGGGGGGGGGACTTTGTTCTACATCTTACTTTGGTGATAGCGAGTGGGGTCTTAAAAGCTTGCAAGAGGCCATCTAGATACAACAATGGGTCTCTCCATGTCCAGAGCAAACAAAAATGAAGAAAACCAAAGACACATGGAAACAAATAGTCCAAGGGACTTGTGGTCCATGTGAACCTCAGCCATGAGACAGGAAGAACTAGATGGTGCCTGGTTATCATTGTCAGCCACTCAGGAAAGTGATCAGTGCAGGAGATCCTTGATAGAGTGGGAAAACAATGTGGAACAAAACGCAAAATCATAAAAAAGACCAGGTTTACTGGTCTGATAGAGACAGGTGTGATCCTTTAGTCTATGGCCCCTAGTTACCATTCAGGTCTGGAATTGAACTGAGTCCAGTGGCTTTCAGTAGACAAGTGTATAGGGTAAACATTTACAGCAGGTAGATACACTCCTTAGAACAATCAATCATGGAAGAATAGAAGTGCTATATTTGCACAGGGAAAAAGCTCAGGGGGCAGGAATGTATAGGAAAGAAGGACACAGGGAAGGGGTAACTACAGGGAGGAAGTGGAAAGAGAGCTGTTACACTGTGGGGAATTTCAGTCAATGTCATGAAACAAAATGTGTATGAATTGCTGTGTGGAAAATGAATTTGCTCTGTAAACTTTCACCCAAATCATGATTAAACAATAATAATAAGATTCTATGAATTCCACATCACTTTTATTTCTATTTCTGAGTTATTCTCCCACACCAATCAGGTTTAACTTTACTATTTTTTTCTTAAAAGTATCGAGGCCTTAGTGATTCAATTAAGTAGTCCCCTCACACACACACACACACACACACACAAATCCTGATATGGGACTTTATTGACTTTTTCCGTCTTGTTGTTATTGGTAGGTGTTGTCTAGTCACCTCCAACTCATAGTGACCCTATGTACACCAGAATGAAATACTATCTGGTCATACACCATCCTCACTGTCCTTCTTATACTTGAGCCTATCCTTGCAGCCACTGTGTCAGTCTATCTTGTCCAGGGTCTTCCCTTTTTTCACTGATCCTCTACCAAGCATCTTTCTCTAAGAAATGGCCCCCTCTGACAACGTGACCAAAGTAGGTGAGATGAAGTCCAGCCATTCTCACTTCCAAGGAGCATTCCAGCTGCACTTTTCCAGGATGTATTTGTTTGTTCTTCTGTCAGTTCGTGATATTTTCAGTATTCTTTGCCAAACACCATAATTCAAAAGCATCAACTCTTCTTCTGTCTTCCTTTACCATTGTGGAGCTTTCACATGCATATGAAGCAGTTGAAAATACCTTGGCTTAGGTTAGACACACCTTACTCTTCAAAGTGACATTTTCACTCTTCAACACTTTAAAGAGGTCTTTCGCAGCAGAGTCACCCAGTGTAATAGGATGTCTGATTTCTTGACTGCTGCTTCCATGGGAGTTGATTGTGGTTCCAAGTAAAATAAAATCCTTAACAACTTCAATCTTTTCTCCATTTATCATGATGCTGTTTATTAATCCATCTGTGAGGATTTTTGTTTTATGCTGAGGTGTATAATCCATACTGCAGACTGTAGTCTTTAATCTTCATCAGTAAGTGCTTCAAGTCTTCACTTTCAGGAAGCAAAGTTATGTCATCTGCATATTTCAGGTTGTTAATCCTGATGCCACATAGTCCAGGTTCTCTGTTTATATGCTTAGCATAAAGATTGAATAACTATGATGAAAGAATACAACCCTGACACACTCCCTACCTGATTTAAAACCATGCAATATCCCCTTGTTCTGTTTGAACAACAGCCTCCTGGTCTATGTACAGGTTCCTCATGAGTACAATTAAGTGTTCTGGGATTCCCATTCTTCACAATGTTATCCATAATTTGTTATGATTCAAATAGTCGAATGACTTTGCACATTCAATAAAACACAAGTGAACATCTTTCTGGTATTTTTGCTTTCAGCCAAGATCCATCTGACATCAGCAATGATATCCCTCATTCCACATCCTCTTCTGAATCCAGCTTGTATTTCTGTAACTTCCTTGTCAATCAATATACTGCTGCAACTACTTTTGAATTATCTTCAGCAAAATTTTACTTGCATGAGTTATTAATTCATTCGATAATTTCTACACTCCGTTGGATCATGTTTATTTGTAATGGGTACAAATATGGACCTCTTCCAGTCAGCTGGCCATGTAGCTGTTTTCCCAACTTCTTGGCATAAATGAGCAAGTGCCTCCAGTGCTGCATTCATTTGTTGAAACATGTCCATGGGTATTCTGTCAATTCCTGGAGCCTTGTTTTCCTTTAGTGCAGCTTCAGCTTCTTCCTTCAGTGTCATTGGTTCTTGATGATATGCCACTCCCTGAAATATTTGAACATTAACCAATTCTTTTTTGTACTGTGACTATGTAGTCCTTCCATCTTCTTTTGATGTTTCCTTTATCGTTCAATATTTTGCCCATAGAATCCTTTGATATTGCAATTCAAGGCTTGAATTTTTTCTTCAGTTCTCAGTTAAGAAATGCTGAGTAAGTTCTTCCCTTTTGGTTTTCTAAGCCCAGGTCTTTCCACATTTCCTTGTAATAATTTACTTTGTCTTCTTGAGCTGCCCTTTGAAATCAGCTCTTTTATTTCATTTCTTCCATTTGCTTTGACATATATTCTCTGTTCAAGAACAAGTTTCAGACTCTCTTCTAACATCTATTTTTGTCTTTTCTTCCCTTCCTGTCTTTTTAATGATCTCTTGCTTTTTATATATATGATTTTGATATCATCCCCCAATTCAGTCACTGGTGTTCAATGAGTCAAATCCATTCTTCAGATGGTCTCTAAATTCAGGTAGGATATAATCAAGGTCATATTTTGGCTCTTACACACTTGTTTTAATTTTCTTCAGCTTCAACTTGAGCTTGCATAGAAGCATTCAGCTACTGGCCTTGTTTTGGGTGATGATACTGAGCTTCTCCATTGCCTCTTTCCACTGATGTAGTTGATTTGATTCCTGTGTGTTCCATCTGGCAAGGTCCACGTGTATAGCCATCATTTTGCTGTTGATAAGATGTATTTGCAGAAGGAAGATGGGAAATCTGCTTCCGTAATGATACTGCCTCGGAAACCCAAGGAGGGGTCGCTGTGAGTCAGTCTGACTCGATGGCACATAACAACAACAACAACAAGGTATTTGCAATGAATAAGTCTTTCATCTTGCAAAATTCTGTTGTGCAATCTCCAGTGTCATTTCTATCACCAAGGCCATTGTAATAGTTGAGGTTGTGTGTCAATTTGGCTGGATCATGATTCTGAGTGGTTTAGGCAGTTGTGATGTGGTTATTCCAATGATGAGATCTGATGTATATGCTCTGAGCAGCCAATCAGTTGAAAGGGAGTTTCCTTAGGCATGTGGTCTGTTTGCAATCTATATGCACATCCTGGGAAAATTCGAGAAACTTCTGTGGGTCTGAATCCTGTTGTGCTGCCTACAACTGACCTGTGAGCCTACTAATCTTGGCTTCACCATCAACTGAAGTCAACAGCTGTTACACTGCTTGCCAATCTTGAGCTTGTCAGTCCCTGCTGCTGTGTGAGTTGGGAAAAGCCTCCAGTTTGACTTTTGATCCAGGAACTTGGGACTTGTAGAAGTGAGTCATGTTCCTAAGGTAAACTTCTCTATATATTTGTATATATAAGCTTTAGTTGTTTTGCTTATCTAGAGAATCTAGCCTAACAGCCATATTTTCCAACTATCAATGATTATTTGTTTTCAATTTTTGCATTCCAATCACCAATGATAATCAATAATCTTTATTGCATGTTTGGCCTATTTCAGACTGCAGACATTAGTAAAAAATCCATTTCTTCATCTTTAGCGTTAGTGGTTGGTGTGTAAATTTGAATGGTAGTAGTATTAACCGATCTTCCTTGTAGGCATATGGATATTATCCTATCACTGATAGCATTGTACTACTGGCTAGATCTTGAAACATTCTTTTTGATGATGAATGCAACAGCACTCCTCTTCAATTTGTTATTCCCACCATAGTAGACAATATGATTGCCTGAGTCAAAATTGCCAATATTAGTCCATTTCAGTTCACTTATGTCTACAATATCGATCTTCATGTGTTGTATTTCATTTTTGACAACTTCCAATTTTCCTAGATTCATACTTTGTACATTCCACATTCCAGTTATTAATGGATGTTTGCCACTGGTTCTTCCCATTTTGAGTCATGCCTCATCAGCAAATTGAGGTCTCAAAAACTTTATTCCATGCACATCACTAAGGTTGACTCTACTTTGAGAAGGCAGCTCTACCCTAGTTATATAAAGCTACTTGATTAGCCAGTCTCATTTCTGGGATTCCTTAGTTATTTGTTCATTTTACAGATACATGTCAACTTTTTGTAAGAGTAGGTTAAATCCTAAATCAGTGTGCTCTATTTATCACCCTCTCCTTCCAGCTCTAGAAGAACAAAGAGCTGCAGACCATCACAGCCAAGAGCACTTAAACTGCTAGCAGAAGAAAGAAATCTAGAAAGGATAGGTCCCTGTCAAGACTGGAATAAGGTCATTACCATGCCGTACAAACTATGGCCTAGAGTAGGTTTCCAGTTCACTGCTGTTGTTAGGTGCCACTAATTCAGCTCTGACTCATAGAGACCCTATGTCCAACAGAACAAAAACAATGCCCAGTTCTGCACCATCCTCACAATCTTTGCTATGCTTGAGTCCATCATTGAGCCACTGTGTCAATTCATCTTGTTGAGGGTCTTCCCCTTTTCCACTGACTCTCTACTTTACCATGCAAGATATTCTTCTCCAGGGACTGGTCCCTTTGACACCAACCTGAGAGGCTCATCTTCTGACACAATATCAGACGATGTTTCACTGCTATTTGTAAAGTTTTCCAATAGTATATCTGACAGTGTTTCACTGCTATTAATAAAGTTCTCAGTGGTCATTTTTTTTTCAGAAGTGGATTGCCCCATCCTTCCAAGTCTGTTTCAGTCTAGAAGATGCACTGAAAGCTGTGAACTACGGGTGATCCTGCTAATATTTGAAATATTGGTGGCATAGCTTCCAGCACCACAGCAACAAGCAAACCACCAGGCAAACTGACAGAGTGGTGGTCTAGTTCACTGGAACTACTGATATGAAGTTGCTCACTGCCATCGAGTCCATTCAATTCACAGCAACCCCTCCTTGGGTTTCCGAAGCAGTATCTCTACGTAAGTAGATTGCGCAATCTTCCTTCCGAGGATATGAAGTTAGTCTAGTGATAATTGTGACTGGAAATATAGATTAAAAACCCCAGGACAGCAACATTATTTTAACTTAAATATTAACACATAATACACATTGTACATTTTAATTTACTTACATAAAGTTAAAATAATGGTCCCCTTATCTATTTTATGCTCCTAAATGTGACACAAAAAAATTTTGGTAGAGAGGTATGGTTCTAAATCTCCCTTTTGTAGTTCTTAGATACCAACTTAGAGCCAACAATAGAGCATATGACTTAATCACTCTGATGGAGAAAATGTGATAGGGAAGGTCATTTGAATGACAAAAAAGTTTAACCAAATGTAATTTGCAGGTTCTGTCAAATGAAATTTGTACTGGATGTGCAAAAGATGGAAAGGCTGTGAAAATTAAATTCCCTAGAATGTTACTATTTGAAGATGTATCCGTCCCATAGAAATCCTGACTCAGAAGTATGGGCACACATACCAGGAATACTGATGAGAAGAAAGTTCAAAAGACAAACCCTACATTTTCTGACCTTCCATAGACAAGTAAAATGACTGGTGAAATGTAAAAAAAAAAAATAATAATAATAACAAAGTCTTTTTGTGTATGTGTTATTAAAAAAACTCTAGTTAGAAACACCACATTACAAAAAAAACTCTAGTTAGAAACACCACAATTAGACTTCATTTTTTAAAACATCATATCCTTAAAAAATGAGGCCTTTCTTGGCCTCTCAACATGGATGCACATGTCACATATGAATAAATTGAAGTGAAAACATGGAACACAACTGTCATAAAATTAGTGCTGGTTAGTGCTCTCCAGATGTTTTACAAGAAATAAATATTGTTTTTTAAACCACAATGGCTTGTATTGAGTTGCGATCCTCAGTAAAATGCCCCTTTTGATCAGTTCAGCATTTTTAAGTTAGGATACACAAAATGGAGCTCAGTTTTGGAGGAGTTTGGAGAAAGCTAAATTAGAGGCCTTGTAAGTAGAGGGATGGGCAATTTGGGAAGAAAAGGGAAGGTAAGATGGGAGGAAGTAAAGCCTAAATAAAAGGACTGATGAGATGGTGAGAAGTTGGGATGAGGGTTGATGCAGCCAGGAAAACTGTATCATGGCAAGATGGCTGAGGACTTTTGATAAGGATGACTTAAGAGTCAAACTTGAGGTTGTCCATGTTGCTATCATAGAAACCTGGTGCCACCTCCACCTCCTGCAAACTTTCAGCTGAACTAAGTCTTTTTTGAGTAAGGTGGCATGAAAACATAAGTTCCCAGGAATTTACAGAAATCTTAGGGAGGTCATTGGACCTTAAATATAGAGTGTAGAATGGAGGTTTATGCAATCCTATCTAGAGCTTAAGGAGTAGGAAGACCCCAGCAGATATCTGGTTTACACAAGAATTGAAATTTATGTACATATAAACATGTCCTCTTCCCACACAAGTAACTTGAAATTCATATATTTTAAAACAAGCAGATAGAGATAAAAATCACATTCAAACAGTTGAATCTCAGCTTTAAAGTACAAAACATCAGTTGAGTATCTTTCATACAATTTTCTACCCTCTCTTATTTGAATTTTGATGGTATCCTGTTGCCCAAGAGATCTTCCAGCTAGTGGCCAAAAACTGAAGAATGTCATCAATGTACAACAGTTGGGAGACTTGGGAAATAAGATGGTCTTAATAATACATGTTCTTATCCCACCAAGCTGGAATGGTAGAAAAAAATCAATTAGAAATCAAGTCTGTTGAAGTTTGGTAAACAAAATCTCAAAATCGTATTTCAGCTATCCTTCATTTATTGACTCCATAGTAAGAAATCTACTATCCAACTATTTTGCACATTAATAAAAGTAACAAATGTTGAAGTTAAGTCCCTGATGGGGTCCCTGCCTGGCAGACCCCATGTGCATGAAGAAAGGAAATACTGTTTCATTGCCCAAAAGGGGAGAGATGGTGTGGTCTCCCCAAACTACTTGGGTGCTTGGTGGAGTAGTGAAGGGATGGAATAGTGCCAGTGGGGACTGAACACAACCCAGTGGGTCCTGGGTGCCCATAGGGGGCTAAGGCTGGTGCAGCATCAGCTGATGTCCTGCAGGTGGGCTGCCCTCAGGCATGGAGAAGTAGGACCCTGGTATCTGGACCCAGATCCCAGCCCCTAGTGGTGGCAGTTATGGACCAGGCATGGTCAGAAGTAGCTCTGAGATAGGGCACTAGGTTTCTTGGGGCCATATGGGACCCCATATCAACTGACCAACATCTATGAAGTCCCTTATGCTTCCTCAATGCCCCTTCCTGGGCAGGCAAATGTGAGCAAAGGGCAGACAACCTGGGCTAGAGTGAGATCAGCAGGTGAGTGGTCAGTGGTCAGCAGCAACTGCACTTCAAGGTCAAGGGCTCAAGGCAGGCGTAGCTGCCACAGCCTGGGAGGAAGCCCTGGATTGTGGATTCTCATGGTGACATGGTGGTAGAGAGAGATAGGGTCACCCATTCAGAGCCAAAGGATGTTTGGCATGTACTACCACCAACCCCTTCAGTACCCCCTCCTGCCCACAAACAGGAAGCCCCCTGGCCCCAACAAAGCCACTAATGGCATTTTGGGATAATTGAGAGAATGAGCTGGGGCCATCCACTGTGAAAATATGGTGAGGGCAAGAGAGGGAAATGTCCTCAGGAATGGGGATGGGAGTGGCACTTCAGCCACACTGGTTCTGAAAAACTGGCAGCCCCCCCTAAGGGTGGTGGTGGGGGCCAAGTGCTCCTGAGGTGACATGCAGGAGGGGGAAGTGGCAGTGGCAGGTGACCTCAGCAGGGCCTGGTGAGATGTTCACAGTACAAGTGAGAGGGTGATGTAATGGATCATCCTCCATCTTTACATAACACAATTTGTGCATAAAGACCTGGTCTTTGGAACCTAACTATGTCAATAAATAAAGAACGGGTATACGACTTACCTCCAGGATAAAGCCTGATAAAAAGTTTACGCATCTCATCATAACCCAAAATCAGAACCACATATGGCACAGCTACAAACCAATACTGAGCCCTGGAAGAAGAAGAGAGGAATTAGAGCCCCAGTGCACTCCAAGGGAAAGCCCAGCCCCAACCAACATACAAAGGGTTTCTTATTCATTTTCCCTGACTTACTGGAAATAACAACAAATTTATTGGGTCACACAATATAAAGATGAAAAGCTTTTTATTTAACTTGGACTGTGATGGTAAGAAGTAACATTTGCCTTTGATGTGACTTCTTGGATCAGAGTAGAGATGAGATAGTAATGTTTAGAAAACCCATTTCTTCTTCTGGGAAAACTGACAGGTCAAAGTCTCTGACTAATATAAAACCAACTTATTTCTCTTTTTGAAATATTTGAGGAGAGGAAAGATACCTCTAAATCCTAATGTTGATTTACTTTGTGATAGCTCCACCACTGCAAGGGGAACTCACCAGAGCACATAGTACAATTGAGGGCTGTGACACTCCCAAGACCATAGGAAAGGATTAATGTTATGATGATTGTTGAGGTAATCCCTACCCAGACAGCTTTACTTCTGCAAGACATAAAAGTAAGAAGATTCTGAATTCACATGGGACTGTGACACTGCCACCCCATAGACTGATGCCACCCAGGAGAGTTAATGCCCTTCTGTATTAAAGGAAAGGGCATAATAGTTCCTTTGAGTCAATAAGGCTCGTAACCCTTAGCATTGCAGGCCCAGAGTTAAGCCATTAAATCAGACACTGCCAATACCTGGAGAAACCCTGCTGGAAAATGGAGTTCCTCTGGGTTTTCCTAATGATAAGATTTGCTATTTGCTGGACTATAATGGCAACGAAGAAGGCTGTGTAGCCTGTCCATTCTAGATACTGCCTCTGGTATCTTGTCTGTCAGGGGACAAAGGTACATGGCACCATGAGACTCATGAGGGAAAACTTTAGGGAAATTTCAACACAGTTCTGTAAAGCTTTATTCCCCTCCCCACTCACCAAGACTAATTGCAGACCATCTCTTTGCCTTTGGAAAGAAACATTTTTTTCCCCTTTGGGTGAGTAGGGGAATTTGATCTAACTGAGGGTGTTGTTGGGCTGGTTAATTTTCCATAACAATTGTAAAACTAAGTTAAAAAGCTAGTGTGAGAGACAAGGCTGAGTCCTGGCAAAGATCAAACAAGCCATAACAACTGAGAAAAGTTCTACTCTCAATTTCACTAAGGCAGTTCAGGAAAATGAAGTTTCAGCATCAATCAAGGCAGGATAGTGAAAGGAGGGGAGAATCAACAGGATGCTCAGGGTAGAGCTTTTCCCTCCCTTACCCATTCTTGTCCATAGCTTTCTTCCAAGTCATTCACATTGTCCTTTTCCCATTCTACCCAGAGGCC
The DNA here is from genome assembly GCF_000298275.1 of Orycteropus afer afer. Taxonomy (NCBI): domain Eukaryota; kingdom Metazoa; phylum Chordata; class Mammalia; order Tubulidentata; family Orycteropodidae; genus Orycteropus; species Orycteropus afer. Next base: position 49,660 of record NW_006922148.1, on the reverse strand, counting down.
AATAAGAGTGCTGGGTCTATACCCCTCCTGTGCATAAATGGTGAAATAAACAACAAAAGCACCTAGAGTTTGCATGATGCCTAAAAGAATATGAGAGATAAACAATAAGGTTCTATGATTTTCCTCTCAGTCTCTGTCATCCCAACCCTACTTCAAAAGAAAAAACCACAATTCTGACTGTCTCAAAATAATTCACTGGGGTAGACCCTTGTGAGGCAGGTAAAAGATGCCCTTATCATACCAGTGTGCGAGAAAGAGTAGAGGACAAGCGGCTGTTCACCAGTCTGTCCTTCTTCTTATGGTGAAGCCTTCTGTTCATTATGTCACTTTCAGCTTTCTCATAAGCCAAAGCAATGAAGGGAACCTAGACACGGGAGAGAGCCTGTGAAACCTGAATCTGAAACACAATCAACCAACAGAATACTGACAACATCAGTGGCACAGCAGTAGGTGGGTGGGTCTGATGGAGGTGCTTGTTGGGGATAAGGGAGGGCCATCTATGGGTGCAGAGTGCCTTGTCTGTATAGAATTCAAAAACACATATTAGCAGTTCTAAACATACTCCTTATAAATACTTGCCCCTCAGGAATGGATTTCTTTCACCACTCCTCTCCTCTTTGGAATGCCCCTGGACCAGGACACAATGCAATAGAACAGTGGTTCTCAAACTTTACCAGGCATCAGAATCATCTAGAGAGCCTGTGAAACACAGAATGGTAGGCCTCACCTCCACAGTTTATGATTCTGAAGGTCTAGGATGGGGCCAGAAAACCTACATTTCTAACAAGTTCCCAGGGGATGCCTATTGCTACCAGTTTGGGGATCACACTTGGAGAACTCCTACAGTGGGAAAAATGAGCAAGTTTAAAGAGCCAGATAATGATGTGATTAGAAAGTATAGGGCCCTCAGTTCCCTCAGAGGTAAAAACATCTCTAGGCCCCCTGCAATGTAGGGATTACCTCTTTGTTTCTTAAAACAATGGGAAAAAAAAATGAGTCAACTTGTGTGAATTTAGCTTGTTCTTTGTACTTTTTTCTTTTACTCATAAAAACTAGACCTATATGAATAACTTCCAGAGAGCTTCCTGGTCTTTAAACAGATAAATATGAAAAGAGGTTTAGTGGATCTTATTGACATTAATGGAAAACTTTATAGAGGTTTAATAACTGCTTCTTCTTGGTCATGTTGTCAGAGGAGACGAGTCCCTGAAGAAGGACATCATGCTGGGTAAAGCAGAGGGTCAGCAAAATGGGGGAAGACCCTCAACAAGATATATTGACACAGTAGCTATAACAATGGGCATAATCATTGCAATGACTATGAGAATGGCATAGCACAGGGCAGTATTTTATTCTTTTGTACACAGCATTGCTATGAGTTGAAATCAACTCAATGGCACCTAACAACAACTTTGTAATGGATGAAAGGGTAGTAGTTAGCATCCTCCCAAAAGTAGCTCAGAAGCCAGGTCTTTTTTACTCAAAAGCAAATAACAACCAGCTTCTTATTGTGTTTATATGACAGACTTCCAGATCACAGATTGTTTTACTGAAAAAGGGATAGCTGTGATATTCTCACTGGATCATAGCATTGCAGTGACTATTTTGATAACAGCTATATCTTCCTAAACGAAAAAGGAGGCACAGGGGCTGAAATAACCATAGGTACATATTTTTTTGAAGGGTAAAGAACTCATGTCTTGAAAAGCTATTATATAGAGTAAAGTGGTTGGTGGATCAGCAGAATCACCCAGCGGCTTGTTAGAAACATGAAACTTCAGCCCTCATGGCATTGAAGTATAAGAAGCACTGATTCAGTTCATCTCCTTGTTCTTAAAAGTTTACAAACCACTATTCCCGTTATTAAGGAGCTCTGGTGGTATAGTGGGTAAAGCATTTGGCTGCTAACCAAATGTTCGTGAGTTCAAACCCACCAGCTGCTCCATGGGAAAAAGATGAAGCAATCTACTTCTGTAAATATTTACAGCCTTGGAAACCCAATGGGGGTCTCCATGAGTCAGAATTAACTCAATGGCAGTGAGTTTGGTGTGGTTTTGGAGTATTCCCTTTAGCGCTACTTACAATGTCTGTGCCCAAGTCAAGGAACAAGGTGGCAATGGTGTCCATGGGAAGTGGGAGCCCAAAAATAATGTAGATCATAAAGGGGAAAATCATAGGCAAATCCATGGTCAACGTATAAGCCATAGTCTTCTTTAGGTTGTCAAAGATCAGGCAACCTAGGCAAAATTGTTTCTTCTTAAAAGACCTGCTTTTAGTTCCCCAGAAGACCCGAGGCCTTGATAAGATCACAAGTGAGCTCATTTACCTTCTTCCACCCCATGACTATAGATGCAAAGTTATCATCCAGTAAAACCATGTTAGCTGCATTTTTTGCTGCATCAGAACCTCCTATGCCCATGGCAATTCCAATATCTGCCTTCTTCAGCACTGGAGAGTCATTAACTCCATCCCCTGTCACAGCAACCACTGCACCCTATAGGGAACATGGGGAGAGAATGTAAGTGAGCATATCCAAGGGACCAAAGGTTTGGCAAGAACATAGTCTCAATTTCATCTTAAGACTAGGAGGGCTACTAGAGATGAAATGAAGGGCCTACTTTTGGAAAATACAAAGACAGAAAATCCAAGAAGCAAGAATAATGAGAGGCAAACAAGATGGATCCAAATAATGAAAACTAGTGTGTGTTATCCACTACTCATCTGTCAGATTGTCATGCTGTGGTGGCTTGTGAGTTGCTGTGAGGCTGAAGGCTATGTTACCAGTATTTTGAATACCAGCAGGGTACGCAAGGTGGACAAAATTCAGTGGAGCTTCCAGACCAAGAAAGGCTGGGAAGGATGGAGCTATCCACTTCTGAAAAAATTGGGACTGAAAACCTTATGAGTAGCAGTAAAAACACTGTCTGATATAGTGCTAGAAGGTGAACACTATATCAGTATGGAAGGTACTCAATATAAGACTGGGGCAGAGATGCCTCCTCAAAGTAGTGTCAGCCTTAATGACATGGATGAAGTAACAAAAACTATTTACTGATGGGGCATGACTCAAAATTATTAATTATTCATTAATAATTGGAACACATGATGCATGAAGCATGAATCTTAGAAAATTAGAAATGGTCAAAAATGAATCGGAATGCACAAAGATCGATATCCTAGACCAATGACTTATTCATTGCAAACACCATTTTTCAGCAGCATAAGCAAAGACTATTCACATGGTCCTCATGAGACTGAATATACAGAAATCAGATTGACTACATCTGTGGAAAAAGGCAATGAGAAGCTCAATATCATCAGTCAAAACAAGGCTAGGGTTAGATAGATAGTGGTAAATATTGATTTGGGTGAAGAGAAGGGCAATGTACCAAATGTGAATGACCAATATGACAGCAATGAGGATGAGAAAGACATAGAGAGGTACATGGGAGGTACAGACAACAAATATGAACCCTTTTGCATATACAGTACTGAGTTCTCAGTGAAGGTAA
>NW_006922148.1:34805-45048 GCF_000298275.1 Orycteropus afer afer | reverse complement strand
AAGTTGAAGCTGATAAAAAGTAAAGCAAGGGTACAAGAGGCAAAATATGATCCTGATTTTATCTCACCCGAATTTAGAGACCATCTGAAGAATAGATTTGAGGCACTGAACATTAATGACCAAAGACTAGATGTGTTGTGGGATGACATAAAGGACATCCTACGGGGAGAAAGCAAAAGGTCACTAAAAAGACAAGAGGGAGTTCTGGTAGCATAGTGCCTAAGGCACTTGACTGCTAACCAGAAGGCTGGTGGTTCAAACCCACCAGCCACTCCTTGGAAGTAAGATGGGGCAATCTACTTCCATAGTGATACCCCCTCGGAAACCCAAGGAGGGATCTCTATGACTCAGGTCCGACTCGATGCCACATAACAATAACAAAAAGACAGGAAATGAAGTAAAGACCAAAATGGATGTCAGAAGAGACTCTGAAACATGCTCTTGAATGGATAGTGAAAGAAAGAAAGAAAGGATGAAGTAAAAGAGCTGAACAGAAAATTTAAGAGGGCAGCTTGAGAAGACAAAATAAGTATTATAATGAAGTGTGCAAAAAGCTGGAATTAGAAAACAAAAAGGGAAGAACATTCTTGGCATATGTCAAGCTGAAAGAACTGAAGAAAAAAATTCAAGCCTCAAATTACAATACTGAAGGATTCTATGGGTAAAATATTGAAGAATGAAGGAAGCATCAAAAGAAAATGGAAGGAATACACAGTCACTGTACGTAAAAAAAAGGAGCTCTGATAGCACAGTGCTTAAGGCATCTGACTGCTAACTGGAAGGCTGGTGGTTCAAACCCACCAGTCACTCCACAGAAGCAAGATTGGGCAATCTGCTTTTACCTAAAAGAATAGGTTAACATTCAACCATGTCAGGAGGTAACATATCAAGAACCAATGTGACCGAAGGAAGATGTCTAAGCTGCACTGAAGGTATTAACAAAAAAAAGCTTCCAGGAATTGACAGAATACCTATAGAAACATTTCAACAAATAGATGCAGTGCAGGAGATACTTGCTAGTTTACGCCAATAAATTTGGAGGACAGCTTCCTGGCCATCGGACTGAAAGAGAGAGATATTGATGCCTATTCCAAAGACAGGTGATCCAACAGAATGTGAAAATTAGTGAAAAATATCATACATATCACACATAAGTAAAATTCTACTGAAGATAATTTAAAAATGGTTGCAGCAGTACATTAACAGAGAATTTCCAGAAATTCAAGCGGGATTCAGAAGAGGACATGGAAGGAGGGATATTATTGCTGATGTCAGATGGATCTGGGCTGAAAGCAAAGAATACCAGAAAGATGTTGTCCTGTGTTTTATTGACTATATAAAGGCACGTGTGGATCAATGTTATAGATAACATTGCAAGAATGGGAATTCCAGAGCACTTAAATATGCTTATGAGGAACCTGCACACAGACCAAGAAGCAGTTATTCAAACAAAACAAGGGAACACTTGTTTTGTGGTTCAAAATTAGGAAGGGAGTGCATCAAGGTTGTATCCTTTCACCATACTTATTCAAACATCCATGAAGCTGGACTGTTAAAAGAAGAATATGGCATCAGGGTTGGAAAAAGACTCATTAATAACCTGTAATATGCAGGTGACACAACCTTGTCTGTTGAAAGTAAAGATGACTTGAAGCATTTATTGATGAAGACTAAAGACCACAGTCTGCAGTATGGATTACAGCTCAACATAAAGAAAAAAAATCCTCACAACTGGGCCAGTAACTGACATCACAATAAATGGAGAAGACTGAAGTTGTCAAAGATTTCATTTTACTTGGATCCACAATCAACACACATGGAAGCAGCAGTCAAGAAATCAGACATCACACTACATTGGGTAAATCTGCTGCAAAAGACCTCCTTAAAGTATTGAAGAGCAGAGATGTCACTTTGAAGCTTAAGGTGCACCTAACTCAAGTCAGGTATTTTCATTTGTGACATAAGCATATGAAAACTGGAAAATGAATAAAGAAGACAGAAAAGCAATTGATGCCTTTTAATTATGGTATTGGAGAAGAATACTAAAAATACTATGGACTGCTAGAAGAATAAACCAATCTGTAAACCAATCTGCCCTGGAAGATATGCAGCTAGAATGCTCCTTAGAAGGGAGAACAGCCAGACTTCATCTCACCTACTTTGATCATGTTGTCAGAAGAGACCAGTTCCTTGAGAAGGATCTCATGCTTGGTGAAGTAGAGGGTCAGAGAAAAAGGGGAAGACCCTCAGTAAGATGGACTGACACAATAATGGGCTCAAGCATAGCAAGGATTATGAGGATGACGATGACACAGGACTGGGCAGTATTGCGTTCTGTTGTGCATAGGGTTGCTATGAGTCATAATCAACTTGATAGCATCCAACAAGAAGTGTGTGTTATAGGTTAAACTGGATGGTGTGTGTGTGTTATATTTTACATTTTTAAATTGTCATAGCCCTATACCTACCACAGTACTTAAGTGTTTTGCTGTTAAAAGCCCCTAGCTCTAGTGATGGTGCGCAGACAACCAGTTTAAGTTCTTCCCTTAACATGTGGTGTGGAAGGGTCTGGCACCATTCCTTTCAGACATGAACAAGGAAAGCAGAGAGGAGGATAAACCCAGTGAGAGGAGAGAGAGGAGAAATGTCAACAACTGGCAAAGTGCTTTCTCGAGAGTTTTCAAAAGACCCCACTCAGAGGGGGATCTATGTAGGAGATCCTAGATAGAGTGGGAGAACAATGTGGAACAAAACTCAAAATCATTTAAAAAAAAGGTGGCGGGGGGGGAGGGACCAGGTTTGCTGGTCGGATACAACCTGATGAAACCCCTGAGACTATGGCCCCTAGTTGCTCTTCAGGTCTGGAATTGAACTCACTCCCGTGGCTTCCAGCCAAACAAAAGACAGGCAAATGAGCTGAACATTTACATTAGGTAGATACACTCTTTGGAGAGATCAATCATGGGAAAATAGAAGGGCTGTGTATGCACAGGGAGACCTCTCAGGGGGCAGGAGTGCATGGGAGGGAAGGACCCAGGAAAGAGGTAGCTATGGGGAGGAAGTGACAGAAGAGCTGTTGCATTGTGGAAGAGTGCAGTCAATGTCAAGAGACAAAGTGTATGTGAACTGCTGTATGGAAGATGAATTTGCTCTGTAAAATTTCACCCAAATCACATTAAAATCAAAAATATATATACATCATGAATATTAATGGCTTTTGGAAGCTGGACATCATGATTAAGAAACATAACTTTTAATTGTTGACCATCATCTAGCATAAGACATAGCTTCTCCATGGCACAGAGAGATAGATTTCTTCTCACTGTAATTATTGCTGTAGTTTATTCCACAAAGACATAATCATTTTGCTTTTATTAGACAATTACTAAAATCCTAAGTAAATTAAAAGTAGAGATTAAAAAAAACGGGAAGTATGATATTTACATATAGAGACCTAAATAACGACCATCTTTCATGACACAAGTTCTTAGCCAGAGATACAATGTATATGAGACACTTCTTGAGTCAGAAAAACTACTTCCACCTTGATCGCAGCACTCCAGCATTTGGTAACTGCATCAGGCACAGTGGAGCGAGGAGGATCAATCATAGATAAGAGCTCCACAAAACAGAAGTTGGAGGTAGGAAAGTTCATGGTTTCTACATCAAATGAGTAGGTTCCTGGAAAATTGTCTTCTGGCAGGTAGAGATGAGAGAAACCTGGAATGGGCATGAACTTGGGAGTTATGATATTAGGTTAAGAAATGACAAAAGAAAAGACTGGAACATTTTTATACATTCACAATATTTTACCATTATGGTATTAGAGTTATTATTATTATATAGTATTATGGTATAGCAGAATTGTTTAATTCCTTCAATTCTATAATGTATAGTTTTAGAAAAGACATATTTAATCCAAAAATCACTTACTGTGTGCCCAATAGACTCCATGTTGTAGTCTAGGGACATAAAGATCAAGCTTTTATTTCTGAAGATGTCTTAGTTTGTTGGACAGAGAGATAAAGTATAATAAAATATAGTGTACAGAGTATAGCTAAGTACAGGTACCTGGGGAATCAGAAAAGACTTTACTAAGGAGTTAGCATTTGAGCTGGATCCTGAGAGAGGAATAGATGTTTTTCAGGAAAATAAATGCAGATTGGAGTGGGAAGGACATTTTAGGCAGAGAAAACAGCATTACGCTATTGCACAAAGCTGGGAAAGAACTTAAGATGTCATCTTAGGATGTATGAAGTTCACTCTTCAATCAAGACAAACATGAAAGGGGGATTTCTGGCAAGACAGTCGAAAAGGCAAACAAGCTACACAGATCCTCTTCAACAACGAAAAGAGAAACCAACTGACACATACAGAAGATAATACAGCAGCCCTGAATTTTGGAAGGAAGGATAAAGAAATAGATTAAATACCAACTAGTAGAAGATCCTGGTGGCATAGGGCCTAAGGCATTTGACTGCTAACCAGAAGGTTGGTGGTTCAACAGACACTCTGCAGAAGGAAGACTTGTCAATCTACTTCCATAAAGATTTACCACCTTGGAAACCCAAAATGGGTCACTATGAGTTGGAATCAATTTGATGGCAGTGAGTTTAGCAGAAGAACCTGAATGAAAACACTGAATAAGGAAACAAACAGAGTTGTGCACTGTCAGCTAACTTGACAGCACAGCCAGTTTGAATATTTACAAGTAGTTTTAGGATCTGGGCACTAACCTAAGAATCAGCCTTTATCACCAAGGGCCGGATGGACAACTTCACTTGTGGCTGATGACTAGAAAGGAAAATAGTAAATAAGGAGACAAACTCAGCTGAGGACTTTTGGATGTCCTGAGAGTGCAGCCATAGTGAATATTTGCAAGTGGGGTGGCCATTTTGGATATCTGCAAGAAGCAGGATTCTGATACTAGCAACCTAAGAATAGGCACCACTTGCTGAAGAAAGCATGGGCAACCACAACTGGAAAGGTGTTTTATTCCCCTTGTCACTCTTATACCCCAAACTCTCAGTGAACAGAGGCCATCCCCTACCTCCACCCATCTTGTAAATGAGCAGAAATCCCATTCTAATCTGTGTACCATGACAGAGCCTAGATGCCTTGCTCTACCTCCCAGTTTTGTTTTTGTTTGTTTTAAAATGATTCTTTTTTCCACCTGTTTATTTTTCTGTCTTTCTTTTTCCCTTCCAAGGTTCTAGAGGTTTTTTGTTACATTTTTTGCCTTCTCTTTACAGGGTTCCACCTTTTTCTCTTTCTTATGGTTCTTCCCATCCCTTGTTCTTCTTTTTACAATTTTCTCATTTTTTATTATTCTTTTACTCTTGCTCTTTCAATTATTCCCACCTCCTCAGATATAGCGCGTTTCCTTTTCTCTTTTTCTATTTATACTGCTATTGTGTTTTAAAAGCATTTATTTAAATAATTCTTCTCATTTATTGCTTTTTTTCTTTTTCCTTTTTTTTGATGATTGATCCAGTGTGTTCATGTGGTTTGTGTTTTTTGTCCTCTTTTCACTTTTTTTGTTGGTTTATTTATTTATTTATTTATTTATTTATCTAACTGAATGGGAGAAATCAACCATGCCCATATGATCCAATAATACCCACACTTCCTGCAGACCCACTTACTGAGTGAGCAGTACCATTTGCTTCTGCACCAACTGACCAAAAATAAATTACAGCCAATATCAGCCCAACTCACCCATAACTGCTCCTTATGAACAGTTAACAGAGATCTGTGCACACACTGTCATTGTCTATCACAACCACAAGGAGACAGGTGAAGAGTGCCTAAGGGCTGCCAACTTGCAAATAGAGGAGAACAGTACCCTGCTTACTCATATACATCAAAACAAAACAAAGAAAAAAAAATCTTCCCCAATTCACGCCAACATAGAATAACCAATTAAATATAAATATTGTGAAAATGAAGTCACAATATCTCGGAGACAACAGACCATCACAAAGACTCAAGATAATAGTAGAAACAAAGTACAAGGACAGACACCAGAAAACATCTCTGAGGAAAAACCAGCATTGGAACTCTCTGAAAAGGAATTCTGTAGAGTTATATTTAGGTACCTTCAACAGATTGAGAGACAGATTAAGGAAATCACAGACAAAACTCCAGAACAATTTAGGAAAACTATACAAGAACAAAATGACAAAATAGAAGAAAAATTAGAAATAATACAAAATCTACAGATAGAAATCCAGAAGATGAATACTAAAATGTCAGAAATAGATAACATATTGAACAGGCAAAGGAGTAGAATCAAATCAATGCAAGATAGAATTAGTGAGATTGAAGCAATACTATTTTGGTAAGTGATCAATCAGAATAAAGAGCAAAACAAAGCGAGGAAACCCTAAGATTCATGTTGGCTACAATCAAGAGGAATAACTTATGTGTAATCAGAATTTGAGGACAGGAAGAGACAAATAAAACTAGAGAAAACTGCTGGAAGATTTGTTGGAAGAGAATTACCCTCATATGATGAAAGATGACAAGATATCCATTCAAGAAGTGCAATGAACCCCAAACAGGATAGACCCCAAAAGAAAATCACCAAGACATATCATCATCAAACTCACCAACACCAAAGACAAAGAAAGAATACTGAAAGCAGCACAGGAAAAAATGAAAAGTTACCTACAAGGGGCAACCAATAACACTAAGTTTGGATTTCTTGGCAGAAACCATGCAGGACAGAAGGCAACGGCATGATATAGATAAAACCTTGAAAGAAAAAACTTCCAACCAAGAATTGTATGCCCAGCTAAATTGTCCCTCAAATGTGGTGGTGAATTTAGGACATTTCCAGATAAGCAGATATTAAAGGAATTTGTTCAAATCAGATCAACCTTACAAGAGATGCTAAAGGGAGTCCTTTGGATAGAGAACCAACAACAGCAAATAAAAACCAATGATTAACACATTATGACATAACTTAGAAATCAACCCAGTTATAGAAGTATCCAAAGTAAAATAAGCTTATAAGACTGTAAACAGGGAACCAGAGACATCAATTGGTAAATGAGGATAACTACAAACCCAAAAGAGGGAATAAATAGTGTAGGTACAGAACTTTTAAATGGTGAGGAAGTCAGGACAACTGCAAGATAGAACAGACTGTTTTAAACTAGGGAAGAAAATTATAGATCACACCATAACCTCAAAGAAAAATAATAAACTTTCATGTCAAAATAAAAAAGAGGATATGCACAAATATTTAGAAAATACTAAAACAATAGTAATGAAGGACATGATAAAATAATTCATAAACAAAAGGAGCTCAGCACAGAAAATTACATTGTAAGTAACAACACACACACACACAAAAAATAACAAGATGATATCAGTAAATTCATACTTATGTATAATTACACTGAATCTAAATGGATTAAATGCACCACTCAAGAGACAGAGAGTTTCAGACTGGATAAGAAAACACAATCTATCAATATGCTGTCTATGAGAGACTCACCTGTGACACAAAGAAAAAAAAACAGACTAAAAATCAAAGGTTGGAAAAAGATATATCAAGCAAATGGCAATCAAAAAAGGTCAGGAGTAGCAATATTACTTTCTGATAAAATAGACTTTAAGACAAAACAAGCATAAGAAACAAGGAAGAGCATTATATAATGATAAAAGGATCAACTGAACAAGAATACATAACCATAATAAATATCTTTACACACCCAATGAAAGAGCCCCAACATATATAAATCAGACTTTCACAGAATTGAAAAGACAAATAGATGAGTCCACAGTAATAGTTGTTGTTGCTGCTGTTATTAGGTGCCATCGAGTCGTCTCCAACTCATAGCGACCCCATGCACAGCAGAATGAAACACTGCCTGATCCCGTGCCAGCTCCACGATCCCTGCTGTACTTGAGCCCATCGTCGCAACCACCGTGTCAATCCATCTCGTTGAAGGCCTCCCCATCTTTTGTTGACCCTCCACCTTACCAAGCATGACATACTTCTCCAGGGAATAGTCCCTTCTGAAAACATGACCAAAATAGGTGAGATGAAGTCTGGCCATTCTTGCTTCCAAGGAGCATTCTGGCTGCACTTCCTCCAGGACAGATCTGTTAGTTCTTTTAGTTCTTCTAGCAGTTCATGGTAGTTTCAGCATTCTTTGCCAGTGCCACAACTCAAAAGCATCAACTCTTCTTCAGTCTTCCTTATTCATTGTCCAGCTCTCCCATGCATACAAGGTGATTGGAAATATCATGGCTTGTGTCAGATGCACCTTAGTCCTCAAGGAGACAACCTTGCTCCTCAGCACTTGAAACAGTTCCTTTGCAGTTGACTTTCCCAATGCTCCATGTCATCTAATGTCCTGACTGCTGCTTCCATTGGCGTTGATTGTAGAACCAAGTAACATGAATTCTTTGACAACCTCAATCTTCTCTCCATTTATTGTGATGCTGCTCATTGGTCCAGTTGTGGAGGATTTTTGTTTTCTTTATATTGAGACGTAATTCATACTGCAAACTGTATTCTTCAACCTTCATCAGTAAGTGCCTCAAGTCATCCTCATTTTCAGGAAGCAAAGTTGTATTGTCTGCATATCTCAGGTTGCTAATGAGTCTTCCTCCAATCTTGATGCCATGTTTTTCTTTAAATAGTCCAGCTTCTCAGATTATTTGCTCAGCATATACACCACTTTAATAAACCACTTTCAATAAAAGAATAAGTGGAAGGAAACTTAACAAAGATGTTGTTGTTGTTGTTGTTATGTGCCGTCGAGTCAGCCCCGACTCATAGCGACCCCTCCTTGGGTTTCCGAGGCAGTATCACTACGGAGTAGGATTGCCCAACCTTCCTTCCGAGGAGTGGCTGGTGTGTTTGAACCGCCAGCCTTCTGGTTAGCAGTCAAGTGCTTTAGCCACTATGCTACCAGAGCTCCTAACAAAGATGTAGAACTAAACAATATAATCAATTGACTTGACCTTATAGGTATCTACAGAGCACTTCACCCAACAGAGAAATATACATTCTTTTCCGGCACACATGGAACATTCTCCAGGATAGACCATATGTTAGACTACCATGCAAACCTCAATAAATTTAAAAACACTGGAATACTATAAAGCATCTTCTCAGATCACAATGCTATGAAATTAGAAATCTACACTAGGAAGACCAACGGAAAAAGAGCAAACACATGGAAACTGAATTACACCCTCCTCAAAAACTGAGTAACAGAACAAAGAAAAAATGGAATTAAAAAATTCCTTGAATCAAATGAGAATGAAAACATAAATACCAAAATCTTTGGTACACAGCAAAAACAGTAATTAGTGGGCAATATATAGCAAGAGATGCACATATCAAAATGGAAGGAAGAGCCAAAGTCAACACCTTAACTCAACGTCTCCAACAATTTAAAAAAATGGCAGCAAAAATAGCTCACAGTCACCAGAAGAATTAACAAAGATTCAAGCAGAAATAAATGAAACAGAAAATAAAATGACATTTGAAAATATCAACAAGATTTAGAAGTTGGTTCTTTGAGAAAATTAATAAAATTGACAAACCACTGGCAAACTTAACAAAGGTAAAAGATACAAATATCAAAAATAATAAACAAAATGGGTGACATCACAACAGAACCAAAAGAAATAAAAGGGATATCAGGATACTATGAAGAACTGTACTCCAAAAAATTTGAAAACCTAGGAGAAATGGACAGATTTCTAGAAACACACTGCTTACCTAAAATAACAAAGATTGAAGTAGAAAATCTGAACAGAGCCTTAAAAAAATAAGAAATTGAACAGGTCATAAAAAAAATTACCAACACAAAAAAGGTCTGGCACAGATGGTTACATTGGAGCATTCTACCAATCATTCAGAGAAGAGCTGACACCAATCCCACTAAAACTATTCCAGAACATAGGAAAGGATGGAATCCTCAGAATTCATTTTATAAAGCAAGCATAAATAACCCTGATACCAAAACCAGGCAAAGACATCACTAGAAAGGAAAACTACAAACCAATATCCCTCCTGAATATAGATGCAAAAATCTTCAACAAAATCCTAGCCAATAGACTCTAACAAAGTACTAAAAAAATAATACATCATGACCAAGTGGAATTCATACCAGGTATGCAAGGATGGTTCAATATTAGAAAAACGATCAGGGAGCTCCAGTAAGATGGCGGACTAGGCAGAAAGACTGCACAGACCCTCTTCAACAAAGAAAAG
>NW_006922148.1:33121-34525 GCF_000298275.1 Orycteropus afer afer | reverse complement strand
TTCTGAGGCAGTATCACTACGGAAGTAGATTGCCCCATCTTCCTTCTGAGGAGTGGCTGGTGGGTTTGAACCGCCAGCCTTCTGGTTAGCGGTCAAGTGCCTTAGGCACTATGCTACCAGAGCTCTAAGAATTAACCTAAAAATCAGCCCTGCTAGCCAGGGACTACACAGAGGACTGCTCTGGTGGCTGGGGAATAAATGGAGAAGGTGAAGAGAAATACAGGCTGAGCTGTGGACTTTTGCCGGTCCAGAGAGTGCCACCATTTTGAATGTTTAAATGCAGCTTGACTATTTTGGATATTGAAAGACACAGTGCTCTTGCAGATTCCTGGGGCTTAAGAACATGTTCTGCTTGCCAGAAAACCCAAGGGCACTCCGGACCTGCAAGACTGACAAGGTGCATCATTCCTCTTGTTACTCATATACCCCAGACTTGCTTGGTGAATGGAGGTGCGGCCATCCCCCACTCTCACCAACCTTCTGGGCCCACAGGAACATCACCACAGGCTGAGTGCTCACACGGAGGCTGGATGCCCTGCCCTGTCCTCCACTGATTTTTCTTTTCTCTTTTTTTATTTTTATTTTTTTTCTTTTAACCTTTCTTTTTTCTGGTGATTAGTTTGCTTGTATATGTCTGTTTTAAAACAACTATTATTATTAACACTTTTGTCCTATTTACTATTATTCTTGTTCTTCCTATCCCAGGTCCTAGTTTTCAGCACTTTTTCTTTTCCCTGTTCCTGGCTGAAATTTTTTTTTTTCATTTAACCTTTTTTTCCCTTGTGATTAACCCCATTCCTTGTTTTCTTTTTGCATTTTCCCCCTTTTTTCCTTCATTATTGTCCTTCTCTACCTTTGTTCTCTTAGTACCCTATACCCAGATACTGCAGGTTTTCTTGTTTTTTCTTCTTCTTTTTCCCTTTTTTTATTTGGTTACTGTTCCTGTGTGATTACATGCTGTGTTTTTTCTTCATGTGCTTTTAGTTTTTTGATGGTAATTCAATTGAAATTTTTGTCTAACTGAGGAGAAGACAGGAACAGTCCCCATAAGAAACAACAATACCCATACCTACTGCAACTTCGCTTACTGAGCCTTCTCCACCAATGGGCCAATGATAAAAAACAACCAAGAAGATCCTGAATCACCCTTAGCTGTTCTTCACAAACAGTCAACAGAGATCAAAATACAAAAATGCCATCATGCCTCTGAGAAAACAGACCATCACAGTCCACACAAAGAAGCAGGATAAAGTGGTAGAAACAAGGGAACAGGATACAGACCCGGAACACATCCCTGAGAAAGAAGTAGCTTTGGAAATCTCTGATAGGAATTCAAAAGAAATATCTTTAGGTGTCTTCAAAGGATTGAGAGACAGACCAAAGAAAACACAGAAAAAAACCTTA
>NW_006922148.1:13073-15124 GCF_000298275.1 Orycteropus afer afer | reverse complement strand
TCCTGGCTTTTTATCCCCTTTCTCCTGCTCTTCCGGCCTGCTACTCTGGGCGGGCCTGAGTTGCCTCTCCTCACCTAATCCCTTCAGCTGACTGCTCTTCTCTCTGACTTCCTGGCTTTTAATCCCCTTTCTCCTGCTCTTCTGCCCTGCTGTTTTGTGCATCCCTGAGTTGTCCGTGGGGCTGCCCCTTACTAGCTGTATAATATCTGTATACCTTCATTTCTTTATCTGCAGGAGGGAAGATTAATAGTACCTACACAGAGTTGTGAGAACTGAATGATTTAATACACATAGAGTGTTTAATACATGTTGTTCTTGTTAGGTACTGTCAGTTTCAGCTTATAGCGACCCTATGTACAACAGAATGAAACACTGCCCCATCCTGCACCACCCTCACAATCACTGCTATGTATGCTTCAGCCCACTGTCATAGCCACTCTGATGAGGGTCTTCCCCTTTTTCAATGACCCACTATTTTACCCAGCATGATATTCTTCTCCAGGGATTGATCCCTTTTGAGATGACCGAAGTATGAGAGACAAAGTCTAGCTATTCTCACTTCTAATGAGCATTCCAGCTGTATGTACTTCCTTCCAGATAGATTTGGCAGTCTATGGTACATTCAATATTCTTCACTAACACCACAATCCAAATGCATTAATTCTTCTGTGATTTTCCTTATTCAATGTCTAGATGTCATATGCATATGAAACTACTGAAAATACCATGGCTTGGGTGAAGCACACCTTTGTTCTCAAAATGTCATCTTTGCTTTACATTTTAAAGAGGTCTTTTGCAGCAGATTTGCCCATGTCATTTGATTTCTTGACTGCTACTTCCATGGGCATTGATTGTGGATCCAAATAAAATTAAATCTTGAAAATTTCAGTCTTTTTTATCCAGGATGATGTTTATTGGTCCAGTTGTGAGGATTTTAGTTTTGTTGTTGTTGTTGTTGAGGTATAATTCATACTGAAGGCTATAGTCTTTGATCTTCATTAGTTAGTAGCACATAATAGTTATTACTAATTATTGCTACTTATTCTATTTTCAGCTTGTTTTAGTGAGAGATTTACTGGCTTTAATACTTCACATACTTGGTTTTTAATGCTTGTCTATTCAGCTAAGGGAGCTCTGGTAGCCTAGTGCCTAAGGCATTTGACTGCTAACCAGGAGGTTGGCAGTTCAAACACACTAGCCACTCCTTGGAAGGAAGTTTGGGCAATCTACTTCCATGGAGATACTGCCTCAGAACCCAAAGAGGGGTCACTATGAGTTGGAATCAACTGCAGTGAGTTTGGGATTTTTTTTTGGACTTAGGTAAATGTGAATCTTTATTGGCCCATTACCCACAACAAAAAGAACTCTGGTTGGACAATGGTTAAGCACTCAGCTGCTAACCAAAAGGTTGGTGATTTGAACCCACACAGGTGCTTCACAAAAAGAAAGACCTGACACTCAGCTACCATAAAGATTATAGCCTAAAAAAACCCTATAGGGTAGTTTTTCTCTTTCATAAGTGATTACTATGAGATGAAATCAACTCAATAACACCTAACAACAACTGCAACAATCCACAAAGATGTTTGCAATAGTTCTTTTCTAACTCTAAATTCCATCCAAGCAAAGTCAACAGAAACTTACAAAAATGTTGCTATTCTATTTATATAACTTACTGCTATGCCAAGCCCAAGTCATGATCCCAGTTCTCAGCTTAGGAATATATGGGAAATCCCATCTACAGCAGTATCTTAGGCTACAGTTATTTCTCTTATTTGGAAGAGGAAGATGGAGATAGTTGTTAGCCACTTCTGGAGGGAGGGGAGACCACTACACAAGGTTGGCAATTTTCTTTCTACACAAAGGGTAGAAAGGAGGCCCCTGTCAAATGCTTACAAGATGGACCAGAAAGCAACAAGACTGGTCATGTGAAAGGCCATTCACTTGTCTCTACAAAGGGCACTTACTCATATGGACTGAAATTAAATTGCTCTGCTTTTGTGTCTGGTTGAAAAGAATGAAATTTGGAGTTAAACAGGCTTGTTACAAAA
>NW_006922148.1:9816-11943 GCF_000298275.1 Orycteropus afer afer | reverse complement strand
AAGATGGGCTGCTTATGCACAGGGAGACAGCTCAGGGGGCAGGAGTGTATGGAGGGATAGACAATGGGAAGAGGTAACTATGGGAAGGAAATGGGAGGGGAGTTGTTGCATTGTGGTAAACTGTGGTCAATGACATGAGACAAATTATATGTGAACTGCTGCATGGAAAGTGAATTTGCTCTGTAAATCTTCACCCAAATCACAATTTTAAAAAAATGTATTTTTTGCCACTTAGAGATGCAAGTCAACACTTCTTAAGGGCCTTTTCCTTATTTGTAAAATGGTATAAAAATTAGTACTACCTCGCAATTGTATTATGAGGATTAAATAAGTTAATATACATAAAGTGTTTGACACATACTGGGTGTATGGTAAAGGTTAGTTCTCCCTTCTCCCCTAACCCTTTCAGTTAGGCTATTGCCTTTCACTTGTACAAAAGTCAAGATCTGTCACCAGCATTATATTTAGTAGAAATGTATCACCTAACATACTAACATAAACAGCTCACGTGCAGGGAGAAGAAGAGGAGGAATATATACGAGTGTGTATATTATATGTGTGTGTGTGTGTGCATGTATAAACCATATGCTTATATTGTTGTTATTATGTGTCATCAAGTCAATTCTGACCCATAGTAACTCTATGTACAACAGAATGAAACACTTTCTGGTCCTGTGCCATCCTCACAATCCCTGCTATGCTTGAGCCCATTGTTTCAACCACTGTGTCAATCCATCTGTTGAGTGTTTTCTTCTTTTTTGGACCCTCTACTTTACCAAGCATGGTATCCTTCTCGAGAGACTGCTCCCTTCTGACTACATGATCAAAGTAGGTGAGAGGAAGTTTGGCCATTCTTGCTTCTAAGGAGCATTCTGGCTGCACTTCTTCCAGGATAGATTTGTGTGGGTATAGATGTAGGTATACATGTGGGAGTCTCTGGGTGGTGCAAACAGCTAGGCTAGTGTGCTCAGCTGCTAATCTAAAGGTTCAAGTCCACCCACAGGCACCTGGAAAGAAAAGCCTGGTGATTTACTTCCAAAAAATCATCCTTTGAAAACTCTATGAAGCACAGTTCTACTCTGACAGATGAAGTTGCCATGAGTCAGCATCAACTTCATGGCAACTGGTGTGCTTTTCTTATGTGTATGTATATAGGTATGTATGTATATATATATATATATATACATGTGTGTATGTAATATAAGGGATCATACATAGGAGCAGCCAGACCTTGACAAGCTCTTCACCTTTCTTTCTTTCTCTATCCTATTATAGTGAAAGGAAGGAGGCCAGTGAGGGCAACTTGATTTTGATTTATCAGATTATCACACTACAGATCCCTGAGGACTATCTTTGAAGTCAGCCATCAATCAAAATATCTGGTAGCATAGTGCCTAAGGCACTTGACTGCTAACCAGAAGGCTGGCAGTTCAAACCCACCAGCCACTCCTTGGAAGGAAGATGGGGCAATCTACTTCCTTAGTGATACTGCCTCGGAAACCCAAGGAGGGGTCACTATGAGTCGGGTCTGACTCGATGGTACATAACAACAACAACAACAACAACACCCAATAGATACAGGCAGATAGAAACATCACTCTGCTGATAACTCAGGTGAATGAATACTCATCTGAAAATTGTTGGTGGAGTAAAAGGGGATATCAGCTACTTTGGGGTTTCTTTTTCTGATTTCCATCACATCACTCAAAATGACCTCTGAGAATTCTAAGCAGTTTCTGAGACATCTCCAAACACAATTTTCTGGGAATTAAAAGAAATAGATATATGCAGCACATAAGCTGGTTCTTTAAAACATAATTACATAACAATCAGTGAATGATTAAAACAATGATGGTGCCACCTACTGTCATTAGTGAAGTTCAAAGAAACTAGACAATGAGGACTAGGATATTTATAAGGGAAGTAGCTATAGAACTAGATCTTGATGCCTCTGGTTCCCTGTTTACAATCTTGTAAGCTCATTTTACTTTGGATATGTCCATAGCTGTGGTGTCTGGGTTATGTCATCTTTTGTATTAATGGTCGGTTGTTATTTGCTATTTTTGGTTCTCTGTTCAAAGGACTCCCTTTAGCATCTCTTATAAGGTTGGTCTGGTTTTAACAAAT
>NW_006922148.1:6504-8358 GCF_000298275.1 Orycteropus afer afer | reverse complement strand
AAAAGAAAAAATGCTGAAAACTAGGACCTGGTAGGGGAAGATTAAGAACAATAATAAAAAGGACAAAAGTATTAATAATATTAGTTGTTTTAAAACAGACAAATACAAGCAAACTAATCACCAGAAAAAAGAAAGCAAAAAAGAAAAAAAATAAAAATAAAAGAGAAGAAAAAAAAAAAATCGGTGGAGGACAGGGCAGGGCACCCAGGCTCTGCCTGAGCACACAGACTGTGATGGAGTTCCTGTGGGACCAGAAGATAGGTGGGAGTGGAGGATGGCTGCACCTCCATTCACTAAGAGTAACAAGAGGAATGTCCTACCTTGTCTGTCTTGCAGGTCCCAATTGTCCTTGGAAAGCAGAAGTGTTCTTAAGCCTCAGGAATCTTCAAGAGCTCTGTCTCTTTAAATATTCAAAATAGTCAAGCCGCTTTTTAAACCTTCAAAATGGTGGCATCCTCCAGACTGGCAAAAGTCCACAGCTCAGCCCACCTTTCTCTTCACCTTCTCCATTTGTTCCCCAGTGACCATGCACAGTCCTC
Source organism: Orycteropus afer afer (assembly GCF_000298275.1). NCBI lineage: Eukaryota > Metazoa > Chordata > Mammalia > Tubulidentata > Orycteropodidae > Orycteropus > Orycteropus afer. Next base: position 7,819 of record NW_006922148.1, on the reverse strand, counting down.
CGTGAAGTTCCTGGCTAGCAGGGTGATTTTTGGGTTAAATCTTAGGTCCTACCACCCCTCGGGAATCTCCAAGCTGTCTGTGTCATCAAGATCGCTCAGGATTGCTGCCAGATCGCAGCTTCATCTGTCTCCTTTTTTGGTATTTTCAAGCAAATTCTTCTGCTAGTTGGGGTTTAGTCCACTTGTATATCCTTCCCTTCTAGGCTCAGGGGTCCAGGATTATCTTCTGTGTCTGAGTTAACTGGTTTCCCTTTTCTTTGTTGAAGAGAGTCTGTGCAGTCTTTCTGCCTAGTCCGCCATCTTGCCAGATCTCCTCTAGAACTAGATCTTGAAAGATGGGTAGGTTATAGACAGATAAGTCAGAAGAAAGCCTTATAGAAATCAGGATGTCACAAGTAAAGGTATAAAAGTGGATGGATTCTAGTATGAATGCTGGAAGTAAGATGGTCATGGATGTATAGTATGATTATGGAGAGTCATGAACGGCAGGCTAAGTTTTAACTTGAAAACAGAGAATAGGAAAGCACAGAATATTTTTCAAAAGTTAGGTAAAGATAGAAGTGGTATTTAAGAAAAAGAGAGGTATGAAGAAATAATAGAAGAGGGATGAACTAGAATCAAGAAGGCAATTAAGAGGTTGTTACAGTTATTTAGATACAAGGTATTGGTGATAAGTTTAAAATTAGATCCATTTCGAAGCAAAAATGATAGGACTTGGTGACTCACTAGATATAAGTAAAGGAGAGAATCAAAGATGACTTCTAAAAGTTTTTGTCTGGATAACAAGTAGAATGGTTGTCATAGAAAAATAAAAAGTTTGGGACAAGATATTGGTTTGGGGTCAGGTTGGGTTCAGGTGGAAAGTGACAAGTATAATTTGTTGAGTCTAACATCTTGGAGCCAATCCTCGGAAGGAAGGTTGGGCAATCCTACTTCCGTAGTGATACTGCCTCGGAAACCCAAGGAGGGGTCGCTATGAGTTGGGGCTGACTCGACGGCAAATAACAACAACACCACAACATCTTGGAGGACTTCCCAGTCAAAATACCTACACAGTTAGTTGGAGATCCAGACTGGAGTTTGGGTAAGAAATTAGAACCAAAGAGAAAGATTTGAGAGATTGTGGTGTAGTAAATTACTTAGTGTGGCTTTTCTACCCATAAGTGTTTGTAAACTCCAAGGTGGGATTTTCTATGAGCAACTGAGGAGCTCCTGATTGCTGAAGTTGTCCACCTGGAGTATTCTGTTGGGAGTGGCACAAAACAATGTTCTGGGAGGTGCCCACTCTCTCTCAAGTGCTTAGAGTTCTGATGCT
>NW_006922148.1:0-6289 GCF_000298275.1 Orycteropus afer afer | reverse complement strand
TGTGAGAGACTGTTGGCTGAGGGATGGTGGGCTGGAAGAGAGACTGAGCATTTTTCCTGAACTTGAATTGTAACCTGGTGCTTCCCTAATAAACCTCATAATCTGTGAGTTCTGTGTGGCCACTGCAGCAAATTATCGAACCCAGGAGAGAGGTGGTGGTGCTTTGGGAGGAATGATTGGAGAAAGGGCTAGAAGGAGGCAGTGTGACTGGCCTTGCAGTAATAGGCCTTGCGCCATTGATGGTTATTCTGTTTTCCTCTTGTGGGATTAGAGGAGGTCAGAACATGTGGCCTCCTTGCCGTTTCTGCAGAGATCTTAACAGAGATGCAACAGGCTAAAATGGAAATTGATGAGCTTCCTCGCAGAGAAATAAAAATAAACAAAAACTGCAATAAAGTGAAAGATTGCATGAAAGAAATATATGGCAAATACAAAAGCCAGGAGAACACAGATTCAGTGACTGAGAGAAAGAAGATGAGGGAGAGGGGGAGGGAAGAAAGAAGGGGGAGAAAGAGAGGAAGAGGAAGACATTGAGTTTATTTTTATTCTACCATACCAGTACCCCTTGGAACTCTACCTGCCATATTCTAGTCAAGAAGAACCAGTTCCTTAATTACCATCCAACTATATTCTAAACTTCAGTAAACAGCATTTATATAATTAGGTATCTCTGATTACATCTACTTAGCTGGTGACAAGTTAGGGAGGAAACATAACTTAATGAAATATTCATTTCCTGGAATGATACAGAATTTTCAAAATTTGCTAAATCAGTATTCTGAGAACCTTTTAGTGTTTTTGAGTTCTCTAAGCTAGTTAGAAGGAAATTTTCTTCAATCTCATGTGTCAGAATTGTTCTTATTTGCTCAAACTTTACTCTGGAGAGATTAAATCAAGAAGTAAATCAAAACAGAGGAAACATTCAAACTGTTTGTGATTTAAGATCAAGTTAAGCAAAAGCTTTACCTTCATGATGGGAACATTTTCCTGTCCTGGCTTGAACTCAGCTCGATTACACAGTGTTATTATCTTGGATAAGGAGGCCCAGGTCCCAGAGCTTTGGTCAAAGATTTGGTCTGGAAAACAAAAAATGGACAGTGGGTGCTGGGTATGCTAATAGTCATCCTGCTTTAATAATTCTCAAAGACTGCACACCAACACTGTTACATTTAGTTCAACCCCCTATGCTTAGGTCCATAACTTTGGACCATGCTGAATGTTCCACAAAGATTTATTTGAATGAGCTTCACTTGTGTCAGTCACAAAGATCTGATTATCAAACCACAGATGGGCCACACTCATCCTGTTTTGACTCAGAGTCCCAGTCTTGTTAGAGCAAATGATAGAGGTAGAGCCAAAGGTTTCACAGCCTCCAGGTTCTTCACTAGGCAGTTCTTCTTTGCCATCTGTTTTGCTGTCAGTGACAACAACACCTAGATGAGAAAGAGAAAGATGCTTTTGAAAAAAGCATAGGTAGACATGACTGAACATTTTGATCAAAGATTCTATAGAAGAATTCTGACCAAAAGAGAGGAAATGCAGAATAGAGTTTCAAATTCTCATAGACGTCAGACTTCCTGGAATTAGAGGCTAGACGAACTCCTGAAACTATTGCCCTATTAAGCTTTAAACCTTCAATATTCCCAAGTCCTCTTAAAACCAAACTATAGATTAGATTAACTAGTAAAGAATATCAACCTTGAACATGTTACTTTTTTAAGATCTCTCTATACAGGATCAAACTGACAACAACTTGAAAGATTAGACAGGAACTTAAGGGCCAATGAGTTTATGAATGAATGGGGAAAACAATTCAAAAAAGGAGGGTGAGAAATGATTACACAACTTGAAGAGTACAATCAATGTCACTGAAACGTATGAGTAGATATTTTGGAATTGCTGTATTTTCTGCTGTATGGTTTAACAAAAAAAAATAATAATTTCTAAAAAAAAGTATGAGTAGAAAAATAAGTACTTTGACCTTAGTTTCAATAACACAAATAGCTAAATTTAGCTGTGACCGAATTTTAGGAGAGAACTCAACTATTTTTAGGACATTAGTATAGTTACAGGTATAGTTACAGATGTAGCCAAACAGACCTGATGGTTTACAAGCCTTATAATCCAAAATGTAAATATTCTTTTATTCCCTTCATTTTTTTTGAAGAAAATGAGGGACCCACAGGTGGGAAAGAGAGGCAAGGTTGCTAAGGCCTATACTCACACATAATTAAAAAGTGAGTTTGGGCCCTCATCTGCAATATCATTCATAAGGATGAAGCATATCACACACAAGTAAAATCTTACTGAAGATAACTCAAAAACCACTGCAGCAGTATACTGACAGACAAATTCCAGATATGCAAGCTGGATTTAGAAGAGGATGTGGAAGAGGGATATTATTCCTGATGTCATATGGATCTTGGCTGAAAGTAAAGAATACTAGAAAGATGTTTTCTTGATTATGCAAATGCATTCAATTGTGTGGATCATAACAAATTATGGGTAACACTGAGAAGAATGGGAATTCCAGAACACTTAATTGTGCTCATGAGGAACCTGTACATAGACCAGGAGGCTGTCATTCAAACAGAACAAGGGGATTCTGCATGGGTTAAAATCAGAAAGGGAGCGTGTCAGGGTGGTATTCTTTCACGATACTTATTCAATCTGTATGCTGCGCAAATAACCCAACAAGCTGGATTATATGAAGAAAAATGGGACATCAGGATTGGAGGAAGACTCATTAACAACCTGTGATATGCTTACTGAAAGAGAGGATGACTTGAAGCACTTAATGGTGAAGATTAAAAACTACAGTCTGCAGTATGGATTACACCTCAACATAAAGAAAACAAAAATCCTCACAAGTAGACCAATAAGCAGTATCATGATAAATGGAGAAAAGACTGAAGTTGTCAAATTTCATATTACTTGGTTCCAAAATCAACACCAATGGAAGCAGCAGTAAAGACAACAGACAACGTATCACATTGGGCAAATCTCTGCAAAAAGACCTCTTTCAAGTGATGAAGAACAAAGATGTCTCCTTGAAGACTAAGGTGCGCCTAACCCAAGCCATAGTATTTTCAATCACCTCCGGTAGCATAGTGCCTAAGGCACTTGATTGCTAACCAGAAGGCTGGCGTTTCAAGCCCACCAGCCACTCCTCAAAAGGAAGATTGGGCAATCTACTTGCCTAGTGATACCGCCTTGGAAACCCAAGGAGGGGTCGCTATGAGTCAGGTCTGAGTCGATTGCATATAACAACAACACAACAACATTGCATGTGAGAGCTAGACAATGAATAAGGAAAACTGAAGAAGAGTTGATGGTTTTGGGTCATGGTGTTGGCAAAGAATACTGAAAGTACCATGGACTGCCAAAAGAAGTAACAAATCTTCCCTGGAAGAAGTGCAGTTGGAATGCTCCTTAGAAGTGAGAATGGCCATACTTCATCTAACCTACTTTGGTCATGTTGTCAGAAGGGACCATTCTTTGGAGAAGGATATCATGCTTGGTAAAGTGGAGGGTGAATAAAAAAGGGGAAGGCCTTCAAAAAGATGGGTTGACAGTGGCTGCAACGATGGGCTCAGGTATAGCAAGAATTGTGAGGCTGGCACAGGACTGGGCAGTATTTCGTTCTGCTGTACATAGGGTCGCTATGAGTCGGAGATGACTCAACAGCACCTAACAACAATAAATGCCAACAAGGTTGTTCCAGAGGACTCACTTGTTGCTTTGGAAAATCAAGAAGTATTTCATTTTCAAAGTTCCATATCTTAAAGATTCTTAGCTTTCTTTTTTAAATTCCTATCTCCAAGTATGCTCTTGACTCCATTTTCTTCAAATACAATTTCATGGAGTCAGAAGAGATCTAGAGTTCAAAAACTTATTCTATCTTTGGGCAGGAAGTACCAGACCAATGATTCTGTAGGCCATGTTCATATATAATTAGAAATATGAATTTCTTCCTGCTTCCAGCCACAGGGCTTTTACAACAGATACTACAGAGAACAGTGATTTTTCCCCAAGGATTTAATTAATGGGGACTTTACAAAGGGATATCTAAAGCTAAATTTGGGGTAAAATAAGAAAAGAACTGAATTCCTTTGTAGTAGAAAATGGGAAGATTTCGGATTTTGCTCCCACGAGAGACAATAGAAACGAGACAAACAATGTGGCTTGGAGACTGTGCCTAAGTTCCTAGGTTGAAACTGCCACGGAATTTTTTCTTTAAGCATTGTGGGGAAAGCATTAGGCTCCTGAAAGAACGTATCCATGATGGTTTAAGTATATCTCATCTAGATCTTCAGAAACACAGTAACTTACATGATTACAGATGTTGTTGTTGTTAGGTGCTGTCGAGTGGTTTCTGACTCATAGTGACCCCATGCACAGCAAAACAAAACACTGCCTGATCCCATGGCAGCTCCGTGATTCTTGCTATACTTGAGCCCACTGTCGCAGCCACCGTGTCAATCCATCTTGTAGAAGGCCTTCCCCTCTTTTGTCGACCCTCCACCTTACCAAGCATGACATCCTTCTCCAGGGAATGGTTCCTTCTGACAACGTGACCAAAGTAGGTGAGATGAAGTCTGGCCATTCTTGCTTCAAAGGAGCATCTTGGCTTGCACTTCCTCCAGGACAGATCTTTTAGTTCTTTTAGTTCTTCTAGCAGCCCATGGTACTCTCAGCATTCTTTGCCAGCACCACAACTCAAAAGCACCAACTCTCCTTCGGTCCTCCTTATTTAATGTCCAGCTCTCACATGCATATGAGGTGATTGAAAATATCAGGGCTTGTTTCAGGCACACCTCAGTCCTCAAGGAGACATCCCTGATGTTCAGCCTTTGAGAGTTCCTTTGCAGCCAACTGCCCAGTGCTACACATCATCTAATGTCCTGACTGCTGCTTCCATTGGCATCAATTATAGAACCAAGCAATGTGAATTGACAACCTCAATCTTTTCTCCATTTATCGTGATGCTGTTATTGGTCCAGTTGTGAGGATTTTTGAGATGTAATCCATACTGCAGACTGTATTCTTCAATCTTCATCAGTAAGTGCCTCAAGTCATCCTCACTTTCAGCAAACAAAGTTATATTGTCAGCATATCTCAGGTTGTTAATGATTCTTCCTCCAATCCTGATGCCACATTTTTCTTCATATAGTCCAGCTTCTCGGATTATTTGCTCAGCATATAGATTGAGTAAGTATGGGGAAAGGATACAACCCTGACACAATCCCTTCTTGATTTTAAACCATGTAGTGTCCCCTTGTTCCATTCAAATGTCAGCCTCCTGGTCAAGGTACAGGTTCCCCATGAGTACAATCAAGTGTTCGGGAATTCCCATTCTTCTCAATGTTATTCATGATCCACACAATCAAATTCTTTTGCATAGTCAATAAAAAACAAGTAAACATCTTTCTGGTATTCTTTGCCTTGAGCCAATATCCATCTGACAACAGCTATGATATCCCTTCTTCCACATCTTCTGAATCCAGCATGCACCTCTGGAAGTTCTCTGTCAATATACTTTTGCAAACGTTTTTGAATTATCTTCAGTAACATCTTACTTGCGTGTGATATTAATGATATTGTTCAAATTTCCACATTCCGTGGGATCACCTTTCTTTAGAATGGGTACAAATATGGATCTCTTCCAGTCAGTTGGCCAGGTAGCTGTCTTCCAAATCTCTTGGCATAGCCGAGTGAGTGCCTCTCGTGGGGCATCCATTTGTTGAAATATCTCAATGGGTATCCCGTCAATTCCTGGAACCTTGTTCTTTGTCAATTTCTTCATTGCAGTTTCAACTTCCTCTTTCAATACCATTGGTTCTAGATGATATGCCACCTCCTGAAATGGATGAAGATTGACCAGTTCTTTTTGGTACAGTGACTCTGTGTATTCCTTCCATCTTCTTTTGATGTTTCCTGCAGCATTCACTATTTTGCCCATAGAATCTTTCAATATTGCAACTCAAGGCTTACATTTTTTCCTCAATTCTTTCCACTTGAGAAATGTTCAGCATGTTCTTCCCTTTTGGTTTTCTAACTCCAGGTCTTTGCAAATTTCATTACAATAATTGGCTTTGTCTGCTTGAGCTGCTCCTTGAAATCTCTGGTTCAATTTTTTTATATTCTCATTTCTTCCATTTGCTTTAGCAACTCTCTGCTCAAAGGCAAGTTTCAGAGTCTCTTCTGTCAACCATTTTGGTTTTCTCTTCTTTGCTCATGTTTTTAGTGACCTCTTGCTTTCTTCGTGGATGATGTTCTTTTTTTTTTT
>NW_006922147.1:1778682-1779303 GCF_000298275.1 Orycteropus afer afer | reverse complement strand
TTAAACCTTCAAAATGGCGGTGCCCTCTGGCCTGGCAAAAGTCCACAGCTCAGCCCACCTTTCTCTTCACCTTCTCCATTTGTTCCCCAGCCACCTTGCACAGTCTGTGCAGTCCCTGGTTAGCAGGGTGATTTTTAGGTTAATTCTTAAGTCCTACCAGCACAGGAATCTGCGAGGGTACTCTCTTTTTAAATATCCAAAATAGTCAAGCCGCTTTTTAAACCTACAAAATGGTGGCATCCTCTGGACTGGCAAAAGTCCACAACTTAGCTCACCTTTCTCTTCACCTTCTCTATTTGTTCCCCAGCCACGGTGCACAGTCCGTGCAGTCCCTGGCTAGCAGGGTGATTTTTAGGTTAATTCTTAGGTCCTACCACCAGTCAGGAGTCTCCGAGCCACCTGTACTGTCAGGGTCACTCAGTTCGCTGTCAGACCGCAGCTCCAAATGTCTCCTTTTTTTAGTATTTTCATGCAAATTCTTCTGCTAGTTAGGGTTTAGTCCAATTCTGTATCCTTCTCTTCAAGACTCAGGGGTCCAAGATTATCTTCTGTGTCCGTGTTAATTGGTTTCCCTTTTCTTTGTTGAAGAGGGTCTGTGCAATCCTTCTGCCTAGTCCGCCA
>NW_006922147.1:1774389-1778482 GCF_000298275.1 Orycteropus afer afer | reverse complement strand
TTGAACCACCAGCCTTCTGGTTAGCAGTCAAGTGCCTTAGCCACTATGCTACCAGAACAGTAGCATATACTACATTGATCCTAGTACATCAAATAGGGATGTACTCAGGTTTGTATACTAAATTTGTGAACCCCCAGCACAAGCTATCATAAATAATTATGAAAATAGGATGATTCTTTTGTTGTTCCCACAAATAGCTACATTCCAAACAGCATTCTTAATATTAGGAAGGAAATCTTTATCTGCATTATCGTTTTTTGCCATAATTATGCACAGTCATGACTAATCAAAACAATGGCCCTGGGCCATATACTTTTTGGTGTTCCAAGCCTATTGTACCCAGTGGTAAGTTACAGAGCATAAGGAAGTAGCAGACAGGTAGGTAAACAAGCAGTTTTTCTGCTACCCATTATTAGAGAAACCTGAAGTACATGCAGGAAGATCAGAAAGCTACGTGAGGAGGAGATTTGGTTTACATATAAGGTTCCAGCCACTCCTCGGAAGGAAGGTTGGGCAATCCTACTTCCGTAGTGATAACTGCCTCGGAAACCCAAGGAGGGGTTGCTAGGAGTCGGGGCCGACTCGATGGCAAACAACAACAACAACAACAATTGTTTTTTTGTGGCATTTTTTATTTACCTCCTTTCACAATAAGGCTGATATATTTTTAACTAAGTTTCTTCTCCATAAAAATATCCCATAAGGATATGTCAAAGTCACTTAACTCTGTATGCCTGGATAGACTTCACACATAATAAACATTGCCATCTTTTGTTTTGGAACAATAGCACATGTGAATTGGTAATAGACTCTTGCTAAACACATATGTTTCCTTTCATAAATTTGTCTTCAGATCCTGGAACTCAGTAGTTTATTCTGTCACTAGAAAATAGATACTTCATTCTCTTGGAAAATTGATCAAATCAGGTCTAATTTGAAAATAATGAAAAAATTTGAGAACAATGATAAAAATAGGTTTCACTTTCTTTTTAACTTATTCTGCTTCTAAAGTTCTAAGGTGATATTTTACTCTTGGTGGCATTTTTCATGTAAACCACATTTTTCATCACCTGAATTTATTCTTCTACTTTAGGAAAATTTATCCAGTTTTTCTTTTTTTTTTTTTTTTTTTGTTTGTTTTTTTTTTTTTTTTTTTTTTTTATTTTTCTTTTTTTTTTTTTTTTTTTTTTTTTTTAAGTAACAATAAGGTCAGGGGATGCTTGAAAATGTGAGATGAGGTAAGAGGGATCCTAAAGTCATCTTAATGATAGTCATAAAATTTCTGAAATGTATTTACTACCTGCATGGCATATTCCCTCTGGCCAATACCCTGTATGACAGCATCTCAACTTTAACACACTGTGAAAATAAAATAAAATAAAATACTTCAGGGCACTATGCACAAGGTAGAGAATGCAGAGAAGCATTCCAAGTCTAAGGTACAACCTGAAATACTGTATAGTTGGCCTTTTAATCTATTCCAACTCATAGTGACCCTATAAGACAGAGTGGAACTGCCCTCGATGGTTTCAAGGCAATAATCTTTATGGCAGCAGACTGCCATATCTTCCTCCTACAAAGTGGTTATTGGGATGGAATTACTGACCTTTCAGTGCTTGACCATTGTGCCACCAGGTCGCCTATGCTGCTGTTGTTGTTGGAATCACTGACCTTTCAGTGCTTGACCATTGTGCCACCAGGTCGCCTATAATACACTGTATATCTTACTTATTATCTTGCCTTTTGATTTTTCTATCTCTGGCAGAATGTAATCTCCATCAGGGCAAAAATTTCTGTTTCATTTTTTTTGCCTCTGCTATATCCTCAAGGTCCTAGAAGAAAGAGTGGCCCATAATAGTTGTTAATGAATATTGTTAGTGTTTCCAAGAGTAGTCAGCTTTAGAATTCTCTTTAAAGTGCTAGGACTGGAGTTCTTCTAAGGAAGGCATCCATATGTTTGTCTTTCCACCTACATCCTCTGGGATACTGATCCAGATGCATTTTCATTTCAGTACCCCCTAATCCCATCCACAGTTTTCTGAGGTTTACATAGATGCAGGATGATTTCTTGACATTCAATAATTTCCTTGCAGTTCTCTTTTCAACCACACACCCTCTAAATTAAATATGCAATCTGTTACAACATTGCTGATATTTGTTAGTGCTATGGATTCAGCTCCTGGAAAATAATTGGAAGTGTCTATGTATGCTCACAATTACTTCCAATTATTTTCCAGGAGCTGAATCCATAGCACTAACAAATATCAGCAATGTTGTAACACATTGCATATTTAATTTAGAGGGTGTGTGGTTGAAAAGAGAACTAAGTATCTATGTATGCTCATAGGAGCTCTGGTAGCATAGTGGCTAAGGCACTTGACTGCTCACCAGATGGCTGGCGGTTCAAACCCATCAGCCACTCCTCGGAAGGAAGGTTGGGCAATCCTACTTCTGTAGTGATACTGCCTCGGAAACCCAAGGAGGGGTCGCTATGAGTCAGGGCTGACTCGACGGCACATAACAACAACAACAACAATGTATGCTCACAATTATTATAGATTTTCTAGACTTATTTTGACTTTCTGGAACAATGAAATACTTTATGGCTGAGGAAATTATTTTTTTAATTGTTCCTGAAATGCTTTTCCTCTTAATTGTCCATTTTTATTGTGAAATAAATCCATTTAGCCTTTGGGCTATGGCTTATATTTTTCTTTTTGTAATATTTTTTACATCTACCCATGCTCATTGACATATTACAGTATATTCCTCAGAGAATCTTTTTCAAATCTCCTTGACCAGTTCCTTGAGAACCATCTTTTTCTTTCAAACAGCTTACTGGGAAAACTGTTCTTCATCTCAGACTAGCTAGAATGCAATAATTAATGTTTAAATGCATTGTAAGTGAACACTCTTTGTACACCATCTGACAGGCAATGACTTGTAAAAATGTAAAAATTACATTCATGAATGAATCACCTGTTCTACTAAAATCTAGCAAAGAATAGTGTTCACTTTTTATCTGCAGCCCACCTTTTCCATACATGATTTATATTGCTTAGAACATTGGGCTTCTTGAATAATTATAGTCAAGATCAATCTATACTAAAATCAAGATAATTTTCCATGATTAATACCTAGGAAAGTGAAAGCTTGAATTATGTCATCATGGGTTTAAGAAATTTGATAAACTGCAAGCAAAACAGAAATAAATTCAGTTTGAAAATTTGAAACAAGCTTTGAAATCATGATTGTTTACTTGCTGAACTTCTTCTTTTGTTATTTTATAAGTCAGGTCCTGAGAAGCTAATTAATTTCATCTGGAACACCTACCTAGTTTCTAACAGAGGCTGCGCTTGAATCTTGTTCATAAATGTTTTCACTCTGAACAAGCCTTTTCTCAGTGGGTCCAAATAGGAAGGTTATAAAACCAGCTTAACACTCATCAAAATTTTATTCTGATTTATATTTTTCTGAATTATACTATTGTTGAAGCTAATCATGAATGATAGAGAGTAGGTAATTAGATATATTTTAAACATTTATCACTTTCGTGGCCAACATTTATTTTTGTGGTCCGTATTTGATAGAAGAAACTTCTTTCAGAGGCTCATGACTCACATCATTTAAGAAGGAGAAATTATAAGAAAGTTACTGATTACAACTTGACCTAACCAATCAAGGATTTCTTTAAAAGCAAGAGTTTCAAAAGCAACAGTTTTGTCTTATTATTTCTATTTGTATTACTTGAAGTCACCAGTTTAACTAATTATTATTATTTTTTAAAATTTTTCCTGAAATACTCTTCTTCTTAATGGTCCATTATTTATTGTGAAATGGATTCATTTAGCTTTTGGGCTATGGCTTATATTTTTCTTTGTAATTTTTTTTACATCTACCCATGCTCATTCTGAAAGAATTGGCCAGGGAAAACCTTATGAATAACAAAGAAACACTGTTTGATACATTACTGCGCAACTTTAGGAAGAGTCCGTTTAGGTTAAAAGGCCCGCAAAATAGGACTGGGAAAGAGCTGCAACATCTGAGTAAACCCAGCCTTACTCATGGAAAAGAGAAAGCTTTCGAGACCTTC
>NW_006922147.1:1770934-1771831 GCF_000298275.1 Orycteropus afer afer | reverse complement strand
TCATGTTGTAAGAAGGGACCATTCCCTGGAGAAGGATGTCATGCTTGGTAGGGTGGAGGGTCGACGAAAGAGGGGGAGGACGTCAACGGGATGGATTGATACAGTCGCTGCGATGATGGGATAAAATATAGCGGGGATTGTGGGGCTGGCGCGGGATCGGGCAGTGTTTCATTCTGCTGTGCATGGGGTCGCTATGAGTCGGAAACGACTCGAGGGCACTTAACAACAACAACCCATGCTCATTGACACATTACAGTGCAGGATTTATTTTGTTGCCCGACATACCATATTCCCTCCCAGAGCACACAGAGCCATGAGGAGGAATTTCAAACCACTCTGAGTCCTCTCAGCTCATAGTCCTCAGATCTCAACCTGTCCATCATTCCCTCAGAGAATCCTTTTGAGATCTCCTCAACCAGTTATATTTTTACTCTATATCACAACAAGTATTTCTAAAGTAGAAGTTTTAGTTTTATATTTATAGTATTTTTGTTATTAATTTATCTATATTAGACTTGTTTTCTAAAATGGAATTTCCCTAAGGACAAAAAACATGTGAATTTTTACTACTTACTTTATCCTTCGTGCTAAGTGGTATATTCAACAGGATGCAAAATAGGCATTGAATGAATATTAGATGAATGAATGAATTATTCAAAATACTGACATTTATTTTATAGCAAAACAATGCTTTCTCAAATGTGTTTTGCCCTTAGAAGTGTTACAAACTTACTAAACAACTTTGATATGGGCAAGGAAAATGTACTATATATGTATAATGTTGTTGTTATGTGCCGTCGAGTAGGCCACAACTCATAGTGACCCCTCCTTGGGTTTCCGAGGCAGTATCACTACGGAAGTAGGATTGCCCAACCTTCCTTCCGAGGAGTGGCTGGT
>NW_006922147.1:1728328-1770589 GCF_000298275.1 Orycteropus afer afer | reverse complement strand
CATCTATCTGATTTCCTCCTGGGTTAGGTAACTGGCTCTATTTACTTCTTTAATTCTAAACTCATTCCAATTAAAAAATTTGATACGTTTTAGATGTATTTTTCTCTTCATCAACCATTCATCTGCGGTTTATCATACTGGGCTGCTTGCATGTTTTTTTGATGCTGGATGCTATGCCACCACTATTAAAATATCAGGGTCACCCATGGTGGAAAAGTTTCATTGGAGTTTACAGACTAAGACAAACTAGGATGAAGGACCTAATGAAGGACCTAATGAAGGACTTATGAAAATATAACACTTACCGCCATTGAGTCATATCTGGCTCAAAGAAACCTCTCCTTGGGTTTCCGAGGCAGCATCACTACGGAAGTAGATTACCCAACCTTCCTTCTGAGCAGTGGCTGGTGGGTTTGAACCACCCACCTTTCGGTTAGCAGTCAAATGTCGTAGGCATTACACCAGTGAACATCTTACAAATAGCACCAGAAGGTTGTTTGATACAGTGCTGGAAGTTGAGCCTCTCAGGTTAGAAGACACCAAAATACAACTGGGGAAGAGCTGCCTCCTCAAAGTGGAGTTGATTTCAATGATGTGGATGGAGTAAAATTTATGGAATCTTCATTTGCTGATTGGCAAGACTCAAAATGAAAAGAAATAGCTGCAACCATCCACTGATAATTTGGAACATAGGAGTTCCTGTAAGATAGTGGTGTAGGCAGAAAGACTGCACAGACCCTCTTCAACAAAGAAAAGGGGAACAAATTAACACAGATACAGAAGATAATCCTGGAGCCCTGAGCTTTGAAGGGAAGGATATAGAAGTGGATTAAACTCCAACTAGTAGAAGAATTTCCATGAAAACCACAAAAAAAGGAGACATATGGAGCTGCAGTCTGGCAGTGATCCTGACAGCACAGATAGCTTGGATACTGCTGAATGGTATTAGGACCTAAGAATTAACCTAAAAATTGGCCCTGCTAGTCAGGTACTGCATGGAGGACTGCACAAGTGGCTAGTGAACAAAAGGGAAAGCAGCAAAGACGTAGATGGGCTGAGCTATGAACTTTTGCCTGTCCAGAGGGCACAGCCATTTTGAATGTTTACAAGCAGTTCCACCATTTTGGATATTTAAAGTGACAGTGTTCTCCATTATTCCAAGAACTTAAGAATAGGCTTCACTTGCTGGGAACCGTAAGGACATTCCAGATGTCAATGACTGGAAAGGTGCAATATTCCCCTTGCTATTCTTATATTCCACACCCTCTTGATGAATCGAGGTGTGGCCATCCCTCACTCCCACCCACCTTCTGGGCCAACAGGAATTCTATCCCAGTCTGTGTGCTGGGATAGAGCCTTGGTGTCCTGCCCTGCCCAGATTTTTTTTTATTTTTATTTTTAGTTTGTTTTTGTCTGTTTTAAAGTTATTATTATTATTATTATTTCATTTTTATTATTATTCTTTATTCTCCCCTTCCCAGATTTTAGTTTTCAGCTTTTTCTCTCCTTCTTGTTCCTGGTTCTAGTTTTTTTTTTTTTTTTTCTTTCTAATGGATAACCCCATTCCTTGTATTTCTTTTTGCCTTTTTCCCATTTTTTTTCTTCATTATTCTCCTACTCTACATTTTTTCACTTATTGCCCTCTCCAAAGATATTGCAGTGTTTTTTTTTCTTTTTTCTTTTTTTTTTTTTTTTTGGTGATTGTTCCTGTGTGATGTGTCTTTTGTTCACTTGATTTTACTTTTTTGATTTTTTAAATTGTTGTTTTTGTCTAACTGAGTGGGAGACAGCAACCGTGACCATATGACACAACCACACCTGCACCTCCTACACCTCCACTTACTGTGTGAGAGTCAACACTTCCTTCTTGACCAGCTTATTAATGATATATGACCACCAAGAAGAGCCTGATTCTCCCTTACTGGTCTTCATGAACAGTTAAAGAGATCTAAACACAACGTCACAGTGTCTTGGAGACAACAGACCACAGTACACACAAAGAAGCAAGATAAAGTGGTAGAAACAAGGGAGCAGGACACAGACCCTGAACACATCCCTGAGGAAGAAGCAGTATTGGAAATCTCTGAGAAGGAATTCAAAAGAATTATATTTAGATATCTTCAAAGAATTGAAAGACAGATCAAGGAAAGAAAATTAAGGAAAACACAGACACAACTCTAGAACAATTTCAGAAGAAAATACAAGAACAAAATGACAAACTAAATGAAAAATTAGAAATGATTCAAAATCTACAGATAGAAATCCAGAAGATTAATACTAAATTTTCAGAAATAGATACCACATTGAAATGCCAAAGAAGTTGAATTGAATCAGTGGAACATAGAATTAACAAGATCGAAGACAAATACCTGAATACTTCTTTAGAAAGGGATAAATCAGAAAAAAAAAAAAAAATCAAAACAAAATGAATAAAGCCTAAGGTTCACGTGGATGCCATTAAAAGGAATCACCTACGTGTAATTGGAATTGCAGAACAGGAAGAGAAGAGTAAACCACTGAGATAATTGTACAAGATTTGTTGGAAGAGAACTTCCCTGATATGATGAAAGAAGAGAATATATCCATTCAGGAGGTCCAATGAACCCCAAACAGGAGAGACCCCAAAAGAAAATCATGAAGACATATCATCATCAAACTCATCAAAACCAAAGACAAAGAAAGAATCATTAAAGTAGCATGGGAAAAACATAAAGTTACTTACAAAGGACAACCAATAAGAATAAGTTCTGATTTCTCAGCAGAAACCATGCAAGCGAGAAGGCAATGGGATGGTATATACAAAACCCTAAAAGAGAAAAATTTCCAACCAAGAATTATATACCCAGCAAAATTGTCCCTCAAATGTTATGGTGAAATTAGGAGATTTGCAGATAAACAGAAATTAAGGGAATTTGTTAAAACCAGACCAACCTTACATGAGATACTAAAGGGAGTCCTTTGAACAGAGAACCAATAATAACAAACAATGACCAATGATTAATACACAGCATGACATAATCTGGAAAGCAATACAGCTACGGATGCAGTCAAAGTAAAGGAAGCTTATAAGATTGTAAAGAGGGAGCCAGAGACATCAACTGGCATAGAGGACAATTACAAACCAAAAAGAGGTGAAAAAAAAATGTGTAGTTACAGAACTTCTAAATGGTGCGGAAGCCAAGAGAGTTGCAAGATAGATTGGACTGTTCTAAACTTGGGAAGAAAGTTATAAATAACAGAGTAATCTCAAAGAAAAATGATAAAACTTCACATCATTATAAAAAAGAGGACAAGCACAAATATTTAGCAAATACTAAAAGAATAGCAACAAAAGAAATGATAATATTATTCCTAAACAAAACAAGCTTAGCCAGAAAATTATATGGAACAAAGAAACAAGACACACCACACACACACACACACACACACACACAACATTAACAATGACAGCGACCAATCCATACTTGTTGACAATTACACTGAATGTTAAGGGATTAAATAAAACACCCAAGAGATGGAGAGTTACAGACTGGATAAGAAAACGTAACCCATCAATATGCTGTCTACAAAAGACACACCTTAGAGACAAAGACAGAAATAAACTAAAAATCATAGGCTGGAAAAAGATATATCAAGCAAATGGCAACCATATAAGAGCAGGAATGGCAATATTACTTTCTGATCAAACTGACTTCAAGAGAAAAATCATATGAGACAAGGAAGGACATTATATAATGATTAAAAGATTCATTGAGAAAGAAGATATAAGCATAATAAATATCTGTGGACCCAAAGAAAGAACCCCAAAATACATAAATCAGATTTTAAAAGAGTTGAAAAGGCAAATAGGTGACTTCATAGTCATGGTGGAAGACTTTAATACACCACTTTCAATGAAAGATAGAACAACTGGAAAGAAACTCAACAAAGACACAGAACAGCTAAAAATACAATCCACCAACTTGAGCTTATAGAACATCTACAGAGCACTTCACCCAACAACAGCACAATATGCATTCTTTCCCAGTGCACATGGAACATTTTCCATGATAGACCATATGTTAGGCCATAAAGCAAGACTTAACAAATTTAAAAATATTGAAATACTGCAAAACATCTTAGATCACAATGCTATCAAATTTGAAATCAATAATAAAAAGATCAATGGAAACTAAACACATGGAAACTAAACAACACCCTCCTTAAGAAAGACTTGGTAAGAGAAGAAATATAGAATAAAATTGAAAAATTCCTTGAATCAAATGAGAATGAAAACACAACATACCTAAATCATTGGGACACACAGCAAAAGCAGTAATCTGAGGCCAATTTATAGCAACAAATGCACACATCAAAAAAGAAGAGTCAAAATCAACTTTCAGCCATTATCTCCAACAATTAGAAAAAGGACAGCAAGAAAAGCCTATAGTCACCAGAAGAAAGGAAATAATAAAGATTTGAGCAGAAATCAATGAAATGGAAAGTAGAAATACAACAGAAAAAATCAAGAAAACTTGAAGTTGGTTTTTGAAAAGATTAATGAAATTGACAAACCACGGCAAATTTAACAAAGTAAAATAGGGAGAGAACACAAATAACATGAATAAGAAGTGAAATGGGTGACATCAAAGCAGATCCAATTGAAATAAAAAGGATAATACCAGGATACTATGAAGAACCATACCCCAACAAATTTGAAAATTTGAAATAAATGTATAGATTCCTAGAAACACACCACTTACCTAAATTAACACAGACTGATGTGGAAAATTTGAACAGATCCATAACAAAAGAAGAAATTGAATAGGTCATAAAAAAATTACCAATAAAAAAATGTCCTGGCTTTCACCGGAGATGGTTTCACTGGAGAATTCTACCAAACATTCAGAAAAGCAGTAACACCAATCCTTGTCAAACTATTCTAAAACATACAAAAGGATGAAATTCTCCCTAATTCATTTCATGAAGCAATAATAACCTTGATACCAAAACTAAGCAAAGACATCACTCAAAACAAAACTACAGATCAATATCCCTCATGAATATGGATGCAAAAATATTCAACAAAATCTTAGCCAGTAGACTGCAACAACATAACAAGAAAATTATTTATTATGACCAAGTGGAGTTCATATTAGGTGTGCAAGGATGGTTCAACATCAGAAACACCATCAACGTCATCCACCACATAAATAAAACAAAGGAAAGGAACCACATGATCATATCAATGAATGCAGAAAAGGCATTTGCACAAACAGTGGAAGATAAACTAGATGAATGGGACCTTCTAAAAATTAAATTTTTATGTGATTCCAAAGACTTCTCCAAAAGAGTCAAAAGAGAACCTACAGATTGGGAAAAAATACTTGGCAATGACGTATCTGACAAGGGACTTATCTCTAGAATTTATAGAAAGCTCCAACACCTCCACAACAAAAAGCTAAATAATCCAATTAAAAAATGGGCAGAAGACATTAATAGACACTTCACCAAAGAGGGCATTCAGGTGGCCAACAAACATATAAAGAAATGCTCACAATCATGAGCCATTAGAGAGATGTACATCAAAACAACAATGAGATACCACCTTGCCCCAGCAGTAGTAGCAACAAGACAGAAAAATAACAAATGCTGGCAAGGATGCAGAAAGATTGGGACTCTCATACACTGCTGGTGTCACTGTAAAATGGTACAAGCGCTGTGGAAAGCAGTATGGTGATTCCTTAAAACTTTGGAAGTAGAAATATCATTTTATCCAAACATTCCATTACTAGGTATATATCCTAAATAAGTGAGAGCCAGGACAAGAACAGATATACGCACATCTATGTTCATCACAGCACTATTTACAATAGCTAGAAGATGGAAGCAACCTAGGTGTCCATCAACTGAAGAATGGACAACCCAAACAATGGTTTATACATACAACGGAATACTATGCAGCCATAAAGAATATGGTAGAATCTGCAAAACACCATGTAACGTGGATGGACTGGTAGGACATTATGCTGAGTGAAATAAGTCAATCACCAAAGGACAAATACTGCATTAGTCCATTATTGTAGAAAGTCAAGGAAAAATTTATATATGGAAAGAAATTTTCTTTGTTGGTTAACAGTGGCAGGGGTGAGGAGAAGGGAAGGAACACTGTTAGATAGGTGGAGACGAGTGGTGATTGGCATGAGGAGAAGGGCAACATACTAAATATGAATGATCTACACAGTAGCATTGAGGAAGAAGAAGACATAGAGAGGTACATGGGAGGTACAGACAACAAAGACAAACCCTTTGCACATACAGTACACTTCATCAGTGAAGGCAAAAATGGATATATGGGTGGACAGATGGGTGCAGAGGCTGAATTATTATGGATATCTATGCAGGGAGGAGTGTGCCCAAGACCATGTATAGGGTTGGCACACAATGTTTCTACAAGTGTATTTGTATGTTCTGTAAGAGTTCCCAGGTATATAGTAGAGCTGACAAGGGACAAGGTTGTAGTCAGTCACTTCTTAGGCACAGCTAGCTATCCAGAGGGAGTGAAGAGTTGGACCTGTGGCCTTGGGACCATAGTTGCAGGGGACATCAAACTCAATTGACATAGCATACTACACAAAATATTTTCCTACCTCCTACTTTGGTGAGTAGTGACTGAGATCTAAAAAGTTTGCAATCAGCCATCTAGATGCAACAATGGGTCTCTCCTCATTCAGAGCAAAGAAGAATGAAGAAAACCACATGGAAACAGTTAGTCTAAGCAAATGGTATGTCATGCAATCCTCAGTCTATATGACTAAGAGACCAGAAGAATGAGATGGTGCCCAGCTACCACTGTCAACCACTTAGAGGGAGATCTCTGTAGGAGATCCTGGAGAGTGGGAGAAGAATGTGGAACAAAACACAAAATCATTAAAAAAAAAAAAAGAACCAAATATGCTGCTCTGATAGAGCATGATTGAATCACTGAGACTATGGCCCTTAGCTGTCCTTCAGATCTAAAATTGAACCCACTCCTGTGGCTTCCAGCCAAACAAAAGATAGGCACATGAGTTGAACCTTTACATTAGTTAAATACACTGCTTAGAGAGAACAATCATGGGAAAATAGAGGGCTTTGTATGCACAGGGAGACAGCTCATGGGGCAGGAGTGAATGGAGGGAAGGACCCAGGGAACAGGCACCTATGGGGAGGAATGGTTGATGGGTTTGGACCAGCCTTCTAGTTAGCAGTCAAATGCCTTAGGCACTATGCCACCAGAACTCCTAGACTAGATATAGTCTGGTACTGGCCATTTGAAGCAGACAGACACATCTACAATACTGGGAATGAAAAATTGAAGAAGAATGGTGTTACATTCATAATCAAAAAGAGCACTTCAAGAGTTTCCCTGAAGTACAAAGCTGTCAGTGATAGGATAATATCCATACACTTACACAGAAGACCGGTTAATATGACTTATTTTAATTTATCCATTGTCCTAGTTCTCTAGTGGTCCTATAAAAGAAATGCCACCAATGGATGGCTTTAACAAGCAGGAAATATTTGGTTCACAGTTTAGGAGGCCAGACTTCTGAATACACAGTGATAGGCCTAGGGGTTGGGTTCAGGCCCATGAACCTTGAAATGTAGCACTGTCTCTTGTTCCAGACCCATTGGAGCTGGAGGCTTCTCCTAACTCATGCTGCTGCTGGTTACTGAAACTGACAAACCCAAATTGGCAAGTAAAATGGCACAATCCCAAGATCAGCAGGCAACATGGCAGGCCACAGGTTCAAATCTAGGAAGTGGTGATGAAGACTCAGCCAAATGCAGGCAGAATTCAAAATGTGTCAAAAACAAGAGAACTTTCTCAAAGTTTTCTATTTATACTGGAAATAGGTTACACCCAGAAGGCAACTCTCCTTCCATTTATTTTCTCACAGTGGATTCCACCATGGATTTGATTATACCAGCTACAATACCATCATGAGGAATAACTACATCCAGCTGCCATGTCACACACAATCTCAGCCCAACCAACTTGACACACAACTTTAACTACCACATACACCAACCACTAAAGCCAAAAATGAAGAAATTGTATATTTTTACCAACTTCTTCAGTCTGAAATTGATGAAACATGAAATCCAGATCACTGATAATCACTTGTCATTAGAATATGGAAATGGGAAAGAAAGAAGTATTGGTAGGTAGAAAATATAGCATTGGTGACAGAATTGAAGCCAGAGATCCCATGACAGAATTTCTCAAGACCAATTATATATTCCTTGGAAATATCTTTTTTTAACAACATACATGGTAACTCTACAGTTCTAACTTGTGGGATAGAATACACAGGAATCAAAGCAACTGTATCTGTAGAAAGAGATGATAAACTCAATATCACCAATCAGAACAAGGCCAGGGGCCAACTTTGGAAAGTATGAATTGCTCATACACAAAATGCAGGTGAAGAAAATGAAAATAAGTCTACAAGAGCCAAAACATGACCTGGAGTATATCCCACCTGAATTTAGAGGCCATCTCAAGGATAGATTTCATACACTGAACACTAATGAGTGAAAAGAAGATGAACTGTGAGATGCATCAAAGACATCATAAATGAAGAAAGCAAAAGTTTTTTAAAAAGACAAGAAACAAAGAAAAGACAAAAAATGGATGTCAGAATTGCCTCTGGTAGTTGCTCTTGAATGTAAAGTAGGCAAAGCTAATGGAAGAAATGATGAAGTAAAAGAACTGAATGGAAGATTTCAAACCATAGCTCAAAAAGATGAAGTAAAGTATTATAACAAAATATGAAAAGACCTGGAGTTAGAAAACTAAAAGAGAAGAATGTGATAAATGGAGAATGATTGAATCTTTCAAGTATTTCATATTGCTTGTTCCACAATCAATGTTCATGGATGCAGCAATGAAGAAATCAAATGATGTGTTACATTGGGAAAATCTGCTAAAAAATATCTCTTTGAAATGTTAAAAAGCAAGGATGTCACTTTGAAAACTAAGGCATATAAGACCCCAACCATGGTATATTTTATATGCATGCAAATGACACAAAATAATTTAGATAGATAATTTGATGCCTTTAAATGTGGTGTTGGTGAAGAATATTAAATATGTCATGAACTACCAGAAGAATGAACAAATCTGTCTTGGAGAAAGTACAGCCAGAATGAACCCTAGAACTGAGAATGGTGAGATTTCATCTTCCATATTTTGGACATGTTATCAGGAAGACCAAGTCCCTGGAGAAGAAAAAAATACCTAGTAAATTAGACAATCAGCAGAAAAGAGGAAGACCCTCAATGAGATGAATCGACACAGTGATTGCAAAAATGGGCTCAAACATAGAAATGATTGTGAGGATGGCACAGGACTGGACAACTTTTCATTCTGCTATAGATAGGGTCACTATAAATCAGAATCAACATGATGGCAATTAATAACAGTTTCTTTACAAATTTCTGCTCTTCTCCACTTTTCCGTAAGTCTGTATCCAAATATTTGTCACAAGTTAATATGATTTTTAAAAAGAATAAATGAACTTTTTTGAAAATTTAATTAATAAAATGACTACTTGCTGAAACAATGTAGCAAGGATCGTGAGGCTGGCACAGGACCAGCAGTGTTTTGTTCTGTTGTAAATAGGGTCGCTATGAGTTGGAGATGACTCGATGACACCTAACAACAACAACACTTTTAAAAACAACTAGATGGTTTATACTTTAAATAGATTTTACTGTAAGCTACTTAAGGGCAGAAAAGTCTGCCTTCTTTTACTCATTTTGTTTTTCTGTGATCTAACAAAGTAGCCAGCATATAGTAATAGTTAAGTAATAAAAATTTCTTAAATTAATAAATCAAAGACAAATTATATGAATCTAATGAAAGAGAAACAAATATATTTAAGGATTTCTGCAGAAATTGTATTTTAAACATTATTCAAAATCTTTTCATTATATATCTCTGCTTTGATTTATTAAATAATTTTTTAAAAAGCTTTGAAAGATATGTTGTTAGTGTTCATTTAGTCAAGCCTGTCCCATAGTCACTGTGATGGTTAATGTTAGGTAGAAATCAACTTGCCTAGGCCATGATTCCCAGTATTATATGGTTGTTCTACATTGTATGATCTGATGTAATTATCCTGTTTTGTGATATTATACAATTATCCTCCATTTTTTAATGCTGTAAATCCTAACACCTATAAGTTAAAGAGCCAAGATTAGTGTGGAGTATAACTTGAGTCACAGCTTTACAAAAGGCCATGACACAAGTCCCGCCTGTACTCAATTCTTACTCTATTCAAGTCATACACTTACTCAAATCAAACTTTCACTCAATTCACCCTTACTCTAATATAAGGGGAGTTTCCTTGGGGTGTGAACTGTAACATATGTTCGTTTCACTGGTTTTGCTTCTCTAGAGAATGCACCTTAAGACAGTGACCCTATGAACTGCACCATACATTTTTCAAGACTGTGATATTTTGGAAGCAGACTAGAAGACTTGTCTCCTGAAGAGACCTTGGTTGGGTTTGACTCACCAATCTTTGGTTGGTAGTTGAGCACTTAACCAACTGCACCACCTGCTACTCCCTCAATTGATATACTAACCCAAAAATCAAACTGATGGCCATTGAGTTGATTCCAACTCTAAGTGACCCCTGTTGGGTTCCCAGGGTCCTAAATCTTTATGGAAGCAGACTGCCTCATCTTTCTTCCACAGAGCACCTGGAGAGTTTGAACCACCACAATTTTGCCTTAACACAATACCACCAAAGCTTCTTCAGTAGATACAGGACCTGGTAAATATGCCAAAATGAATGAAAGGAAATACAGATATAATATCAAATTGCAAGTATCATTGGATTTTACAAGAAAAAGGGCTCTTTGATCAGCTGAACTATATTGATAGAGGTGAACTGTGAGTAAATTAGAGGTTTTGATTTGAAGCACAAACTTTCAGCATAATATCAGAAAAAAAAAATGGCAGCAAAAGAAGTTTTGATTTTCTCTTTTAAGATATACTGAGGTCCATAAAGAGATCAGGAGCTCTAGTGGTACAGTGGTTAAGTTCTCATTTGCTATCTGAAAGGTTGGCAGTTCAAATCTGCCAGCTGCTAAATGGGAGAAAAATGGGGCAGTCTGCTTTAGTGAAGATTTACAGTATTGAAAACACTATGGGACAGTTTTACTCTATCCTGTAGGGTCATAGCGTAGTGCCTAAGGCACTTGACTGCTAAACAGAAGGCTGGCAGTTCAAACCCACAAGCCACTCCTCAGAAGGAAGGTTGAGCAATCTACTTCCATAGTGATACTGCCTCAGAAACCTAAGGAGGGGTCACTGTGAGTTGGGTCCAACTCCATGGCAATAATAACAACAACATAAGGTTACTAAAAGTTGGAATTCATTTGACAGAATTTTTTTTTTGTGTATTTGTTTATGTACAGATAAAATATCAGAATTTAACTGGATAATTTCTGTTAAATACCAATATGTAATAACCCTGGCTGACAAAGAGAACTACATATTAGTCTGAAGTAGGCATGTGGTGGCTGGACCTAGTTTTAGCCACCAGGAAGAAATCCAAACAGGCGGGAAGGGCAAGATATGTGGTATTCATGGGAACAGGTGTTTGGTAACAGTACAGGATGCCTTTTCAATACAGATAAGCAGATGGTGTTTGGTTTGAATAGATTAAGAGTAATGTTTCTCATGCTTTAGTGTGCATGATGCAGAAAGCTTATTTAAAGTGCAGATTCACAAGATTCCCTTGAGATTTGGATTCTGCAGGTCCAGGTTGTGCCCAGGACCGTATTTTTAATTAGCACCCAAAGAACTTTTGATACCCCAATCTTTTTTTTTTTTCCAAAAAACACTGAGAATCTAAGAAACATTAATCTTCTTTTCTAGGTAAATTGAAGTTACACTAATGATTGATGAACATCTAATATGCATATACACTTGGTGGTATAAATAGAAATCATCTGATAAAGGATATAAAAACATATATTTAAGTAATTTAGGGGAGTTTTAAATTTTTCTTTAAGCAAAAAATCAGATTCAACTTCATTTAGACTTCCCCAAATCTGAAAAGTCAAATTTGAAGCTTTAGGACTACATTAAGGTCAGTTTGGCACATATTTTCTGCTGAACATATCAAAAGTTCCTTGGTGTAGAAGGTCATGGATATATAGCATCAATGAGAATTCCGTGGTTGTTAGTTGGCATCGAGTCATCTCTGACTCATAGCAACCCTACACACAGCAGAACGAAATACCGCCTGGTCCTGAGCCAGCTCCGTGTTTCTTGCTATACTTGAGTCCATTGCCATTGCCAATATGTCAATCCATCTCATTGAGGTCCTTCCCCTCTTTCGTCAACCCTCCACGTTACCAAGCATGATATCCTTCTCCAGGTAATGGTCTCTTCTGACAACATGATCAAAGTATGTGAGGCAAAGTCTGGCCATTCTCACCTCCAAGGAGCATTTTAGCTGGACTTCCTCCAGGACAGACCTGTTAGTTCTTTTAGCAGTCCACAAAGAGCCAGGGGCTGCAATGCAGTGAATTGCTTGATGTGGCCCTTCTAGCCATTGTCCTCCATTCTGTGGTGTTTTGTAAATCCCATTATCCATACCTGTTTGGGATGGTGTGGTAGTTAAGGTCAGGTATCAACTTGGCTGGGCAGCTGGTGGTAGTCATTCCCTATAATGACTGGCAATCGACTCTGTGATGGGATTTAGGTTAATTCTGTTGGGGCAACACAGGTGGAATGTATCTTGAGTCCTGACTTGCTGGAGGGTATAATTCAAATCACCACCCTTAGCTTCCCTGAGGGTATACCTAGGAATCTCCTGGGAAGATTCGCTCCTCCTCTGGCTCCGGTTTTGTTTCTTGGATCGTCCTCATCTCACCCCTGGATTTGGGACAGCAGCCGCCATCTGATCTGCTGATCGAGGTTCATCAAACCCCGAGAGTTGGGAGGATCCGCCAGACCTACTCACGGACCTGGGACTCGCCAGCCTGCCAGCCTCAACCATTACTACATGAGACGAACCCTTGGGTGTCTGTGAGTTCTGTGAGTCATTACAGCGAAATTCAGAACCCTAAGACTGGGGAAATTACTGGGAGGAGGAGGAGGGGATAATGTCTGAAATGATGGAGTGGCATGGTAGTTTGGACATTTGGGACATCTTTGACCTCCGCCTCATGGGGACCAGCCTCGTGCTGATCTTTCTAAGAGAAATTGTTCAAGCAGTTGGCATCGAGTCATCTCTGACTCATAGTGACCCTACACACAGCAGAACGAAATACCGCCTGGTCCTGAGCCAGCTCCGTGTTTCTTGCTGTACTTGAGCCCATTGCCGCTGCCGATATGTCAGTCCATCTCATTGAGGTCCTTCCCCTCTTTCGTCAACCCTCCACATTACCAAGCATGATATCCTTCTCCAGGGAATGGTCTCTTCTGACAACATGATCAAAGTATGTGAGGCAAAGTCTGGCCATTCTCACCTCCAAGGAGCATTTTAGCTGTACTTCCTCCAGGACAGACCTGTTAGTTCTTTTAGCAGTCCACAGTACTTTCAGCATTCTTCACCAGCACCACGACTAAACAGCATCAACTCTTCTTCAGTCTTTCTTATCCATTGTCCAGCTCTCACGTGCATATGAGGCAATTGAAAACATCATGGCTTGTGTCAGGCACACCTTAGTCCTCAAGGAGACATCTTTGCTCTTCAGCATTTGAAAGAGGTCCTTTGCAGCTGATTTGCCCTGTGCTATACATCATCTGATGTCCTGACTGCTACTTCCAGTCCAATGCAATATGTTCTTCAATTTCTTGACTGCTGCATCCATGGATGTTGATTGTATATCCAAGTAAAATGAAATCCTTGACAGCATCAACATTTTCTCTATTTATCATGATGTTGCTTATTGGTCCAGTTGTGAGGATTTTTCTTACCTTTATGTTGAGGTGCAATTCAGACTGAAAGATGTAGCATTTGATCTTTATCAATAAGGACTTCAAGTCATTTTTGCTTTCAGCAAATAAGGTGGTGTCATCTCCATATTACAGGTTATTAATAAGTTTTCTTCCAATCCTAATGCCATGTTCTTCTTCCTGTAGTCCAGCATCATAGGTTATTTGCTTAGCATACAGATTGAACAATTTTAGTGCAATGATACAACTCTGATCCATACACTTTCTGATTATAAATGACACACACAAAAAAACCCAAAAAACAAAAAATCCACTGCCATCGAGTCGATTCCAACTCATAGCAACACCCAGTGGTTTTCCAAGGTGGTAAATCTTTTTGGAAATAGAATGCTCTATCTTCCTTCACAGAGTGGCTGGTGGGTTTGAACTGTGAGCCTTCTGGTTAGTAGTCAAATGCCTTAGGCACTGTACCACAAGAGTTCCTTATAAACTACACAATATCTCCTTATTCTGTACCAATGACTGCATCTTGGTCTATGTATCAGTTCTGCATGAGCACAATTAAGAGTTTTGGAATTACCAATCTTTGCAATATTATCTATAATTTGTTATAATCCACAGAGTCAAATGCCTACCATAGTCAAACATCTTTCTAGTGTTCTCTGCTTTCAGCCAGGATCCATCTGACATCGCCAGTCATATCCCACATTACATGTTCTCTTCTGAATCCTTCTTAAATTTCTGACAGTTCCCTGTCAATGTACTACTACAACCATGTTTAAGTTACCTTCAGTAAAATTTCACTTGCCTGTGATACTAATGATATTAATCATTAATTTTCACATTCTGTTGGAGCAGTTTACTTTGAAATGGGCACAAATCAGGATGTCCTTCAGTGGTTGTCCAGGTAGTTGTCTTTCAAATTTCCTAGCGTAGATGAGTGATCACCTCTAGTGCTTTTTCAGTTTATTGAAACATTTCAACTAGTATTCCACCAATTCCTGGAGCACGGGTAAAATTCACCTTGAAATGGTTGAATGTTGACCAATATTTTTGGTACAGTGACTCTGTATAGTGCTTCTATTTTCTTTTGATTCTTCCTGTGTCATCTAATACTTTGCCTATAAAATCCTGCAATATTACAACTTGATACTTGAAATTTTTCTTCAGTGTGATAAATGCCAAGCATATTCTTCCTTTTGGTTTACTAGCTCCAGATGTTTGCACATTTCATTATAATAGTTTACATTGTTTTTTCAAGGTGCCTTTTGAAATCTTCTGTTCAGCTCTTTTACGTCATCATTTCTTCCATTCACTTTGGCAACTTTATGTTCAAGAGGAAATATCAGAGTCTCTTCTGACAACTATTTTGGTATTTTCTTTTTTTCCTGTCTTTTTAAAGACCTTTTTGCTTTCTTCATGTGTGATTTCCTTGATGTCATCCCACAACTCACCTGGTGTTCAGTCACTAGTATTCAATGCATCTCTATTCTTGAGATGATTCTTAAATTGAAGTGTGATATATTCAAGGTTGTGTATTGGTTCTTGTAGACTTGTTCTACTTTTACTCAGCTTCAACTTGAACTTACATCTGAGCAACTGATGGTCTGTTCCACAGTTGGCCCCTGGCTTATTCTGACTTATGATATTGAGCTTCTTCATAGTTATTTCCACAGATATAGTCCATTTTATTCCTTTGTATTCCATAAATTAAGGTCCATGTTTATAGCTGCCATTTATGTTGTTGGACAAAAAATGTATTAGCAATGAATAATTTGAAGGTTTTGCAAAATTCATCATCAAGGCCATATTTTCCAACTACCAATGCTTCCTCTTAGTTTCCAACTTTCACATTCCAATCACAGTAATTTTCAAGACATCTTGATTACACACTTGATAAATTTCAGACTGCAGAATTTGATAAAAACTTGTAATATCTTCATATTTGGCCTAGTGATTGGTGTATAAATTTGAATAAAAGTTGCGTTAGCTGATCTTCCCTGTATATATATGGGTATTATCCTATCACTGAGAACATTGTACTTCAGAATAGATCTTAAAATGTTCCTTTTGATGGTAAATGTAACATTATTGCTCTTTAATTTTTCATTCCCATAATAGTAGAACATTTGATTATCTGATTCACATTGACCAATACCAGTGCATTTCAGTTCACTAATGCTTAGCATATAGATCTTTGTTTTTCATTTCATTTCTTTCAACTTCAAATTCTCCTAGATTCATAGATTCCATGTTCTCATTTTAATGGATGTTTCCAGCTTTTTCTTCTCATTTAGAGTATGCCACATTAGCAAGTGAAGGTCTAGAATACTCCATCATTGTCACTGAGGTCAATTCTACTCTGAGGTGGCAGCTCTTCTTCAGCTGTATTTTGAGTGCTTTTCAACCTGAGGGACTTATCTTGTGGCAGTGTATTAAGCAAAGTTCCACTCCTATGCACATGGTTTTCACCGGTCAATATTTTTCAGAAGTTGATGGTCAGGTCCTGTTTTCTAGTCTGTCTGTCTTAGTCTGGGAACTCTTTCAAAACCTGTCCACAATGGGTGATTCTGCTGATTTTTGAAATATCTTTGGTATACCTTCCAGTAACACAACTCAAAAGTCAACACACTATGAAAAAGTGACAGATATGCAGTGATCACAGTTTAGGAGGCTAAAAGTCCTAATTCAGGTTGTGGGCTCTGGAGGAAGGCATTCTCTCTCAGTTACCTCTACAGAAAGGACCTTGCCTCTTCAGCTTATTCCATATTCAACTATTAATGGATGTTTATATCTGTTTCTTCTCATTTTGAGTCATTCCATATCAGCAAAGAAGAGCTGTAAAGGTTTATGCCATCCACATTGTTAAGATCAACTCCAACCAGAGCAGCTCATCTTCTCACACTATAACAGACAAAGTGACCAAATTCTCCTACTATTCAAAAGGTGTGCACTGGCCAAATTTTATATTTTTCAGAAGTATACAGCTAGGTCCTTCTTCCTACTCTCTTACTTTGGAAATTCTGTAAAAACCTGCCCACCACAGATCATTCTGCTGATATTTGGAATACCAGTGGGATAGCTTCCAGTAACAAAATAAGCAAGACATTACTATATGACAAACTGTGATGAATGGTGGATCATGGTCGTAAGATATGGCTATTGTACCTTCAGACAATGCATTTTGATCTAGGCATGAAGAGGAAGGAAGGGTCCTGAGGTTTTTTTCTCAGAGAAGCTTTATTTGGGAAGTGCAGCCTTTTGACAAGAATTATTTCCAATTGTCCAAAAGTTTGTCAGTTGTTGTCTGTAGATAAAAGGGAAAGCTGAAGGAGCAAGAATTTTTAGCTGGCATATTGTGACCCTGAAAAAATATCTCAAGATTCTTTCTGTAAGCATTAAGAGAGAATTTGTTGCGGTTGTTATGTGCCATCGAGTCATCTCCAACTCATAATGACCTCTCCTTGGATTTCCAAAGCGGGAGCTCTGGTAGCATAGTGGCTAAGACACCTGCCTGCTAACCAGACGACTGGCGGTTCAAACCCATCAGCCACTCCTCGGAAGGAAGGTTGGGCAATCCTACTTCCGTAGTGATACTGCCTCGGAAACCCAAGGAGGGGTCGCTATGAGTCAGGTATGACTCGACGGCACATAACAACAACAACAACATGGTATCACTGTGGAAGTAGATCACCCAATCTTCCTTCCGAGGAGTGGCTGGTGGGTTTGACCCACCAACCTTCTGGTTAGCAGTCAAATGCCTTGGCACTACACCATGAGAGAATAGATATCAGATAAGTAGAGAAGAATTAGATGAATAAAAAAAAATGACCAATTACACATGAACCTTGGGTCATGGTTAAAAGTGCTACACAGTTTCAGTAAGATCAAATCTCAGCAGCAAGACTCTGGTGAAATAAGTTTTTTATTCCATTCATTCCAACTCCTGATACTTCACACAGCTTCCCAGATGCCTGCCATATTACTAATACGTGAACCAATTCATTAATCTTCCTTTTTATGCTATGTGGGTTGTAGTAATGATACATCATAACAACAGTCTATATTTTTTTTAAAAGAAAAACAGTTTGCAAAATGTTTGCATATATGCATATCTTATAATAGTATACAAGTGGACCTCACAGATAGAGTACACAGGAATCAGATTAATGACATCCGTGGAAAGATGCAATGGAGAAGCTCAATATCTTCAGCCAGGAGCTGATTCTAGAACAGACCATCAATTGCTCATATGCAAGTTTACGTTGAAGCTTAAGACAATTAAAACAAGCCATGAGAGACAAAATATGATATTGATTATATCCCATCTGAATATAGAGACTATCTGAAGACTAGATTTGGTACATTGAACACCAATGACCAAAACCCAGAAGAATAGTGGGATAACATCAAGAACATCATATATGAAGAAAGAAAAGATCATTCAAAATACAAGAAAGGTAGAAAAGACCAAAATGGTTGTTAGAAGATACTCTGAAACTTGGAAGAAATGACAACATAAACGACCGAACAAAATATTTCAAAGAGTAGCAGAAGAAGAAAAAATAAATTATTATACTGAAATGTTCAAAGACCTGAAGTTAGAAAACCCAAAAGGAAGAATGTGCTGGGCATTTCTCAAGCTGAAAGAAGTGAAGAAAAAATTCAAGTCTCAAGTTTCAATATTGAAAGATTCTAGGGGGAAAATATTTCATGATTCAGGAAACATCAGAAGAAGATGGAAGGAATATACAGAGTCACTGTACCAAAAATAATTGGTTAATGTTCATCTATTTCAGGAGGTGGAATATGATCAAGAACTAATGGTATTGAAGAAAGAAGTCAAAGCTGCACTGAAGGAATTGGTGAAAAAGAAGACTACAGGAATTGATATAATACCCATTGAGATGTTTCAACAATCGGATGCCACACTGGAGGCACTTACTCTTCTATGGCAAGAACTTTGGAAGACAGCCACTTCGCCAACTGACTGGAAGAGAACGATATTTGTACCCATCCAAAAGAAATGTGGTCCAACAAAATGTGGAGATTATCAAATAATATCATTACTATCATATGTAAGTAAAATTTTGCTGAAGATAATTCAAAAATGATTGCAGCTGTATATAGACAGAGAACTTTCAGAAATGCAAGCTGAATTCAGAAGAGGATGTAGAATGAAGGATGTCATTGCTTATGTCAGATGAATCTTGGCTGAACTATATAGGAAAGATGTTTATTTGTGCTTTATCGATGGTGCCAAAGCATTTGACTGTATGGGTCATACCAAATTATGGATTGTATTGAGAAGAATAGGAACTCCATAGCACTTAATTGTACTCATGAGGAACCTGTACATAGACCAGGAGGTTGTCATTCGGAAAGAATAAGGGGATACTGCTGGTTTAAAATCAGGAAGGGACTATGTCAAGGTTGTATCATTTCATCATACTTATTCATTCTGTATGCTGAGCAAATGATTGGAGGAAGACTCATTAAGAACCTGTGATATGCAGATGGCACAACCTTGTTTGCTGAAAGTAAAGATGACTTGAAGCACTTACTGATGAAGATTAAAGACTGCAGTCCACAGTACCAATTACACATCAACATAAAGAAAAAAATAAGCAGCATCATGATAAATAGAGAAAAGATTGAAGCTGTCAAATATTTCATATTACTTGGATTCATAATCAACAACCATGGAAGAATCAGTCAAGAAATCAGATGGCATATTGCACTGGGTAAATCTGTTGCAAAAGAACTCTTTAAAGTGCTAAAGAGTGAAGATGTCTCTTTGAAAGCTAAGGGTGCCTAACCCAAGCCATGGTATTTTCCAGAGCCTCATACTCATGTGAAAGCTGGACAAGGAATAAGGAAGATGAAGAAAAGTTCATGCTTTTGAGTTGTGGTGTTGGCAAAGAATACTGAAAGTACCATGGACTGCCAGAAGAATGAACATATCTCTCCTGCAAGAAATGCCGGTTGAATTCTCCTTGGAAGTGAGAATGGCGAGACTTTGTCTCACTTACTTTGGTCATGTAGTCAGAAGGGACCATTCCCTGCAGAAGGATACCATGTTTGATTGAGTGTCAAGTAAGCTAAAAAGGGGAAGGCCCAATGAGATGGATTGACACAGTGGCTGCAAGGATGGGATGGGCTCAGGTGTAGCAAGGATTGTGAGGCTGGCCAAGTACTAGGCAGTGTTTCGTTTTGTTTTACATAGAGTCGCTGTGAGTTGTAGCTGACTCAGAGGCACCTAACAACCACCACAACACAATAGTATTCTATCAGAATAGGAGATTTATTAGTTTTAGTTGGAAAAACAATGAAAATATTTATTCATTGATTTAAAATTCATAAATAAATTTTAAAATAAATATTTTTTAAAATCAAGATTTTTCTTTCAGTCATTAGCCTTTTTTCTTTTTTTATTAAACATAGATAAATTTGATTTCACTGAGTTTTAAACTATGGATGCCTGGACTTAAAATATGTGATAAACATATACAATTGAAATATTTTGTATGTAAGCCTGCTGAATAAAGAAGATCTAGGTTAATTAATATCATCATTTATAAAGATAAGTATGAACTGAACTCTGTTAATATAACCACAGAAATAATTTATGAACTGCTTCAATTTTGACTTTTAGTAAAAGTTATCTAAAAGATTTATCTGCACAAATTAGTTAAAGATGAAACTCAATTAAATGCAAGTGTGATGGAGAAACTCTATCAAACATAATAAAACATTTTTGACCACTGGATGTGTAAGCATATATCAGATTAACTTTATTTTATAATTTACTAGTAAAATGTGAACTTACCTCTTTTTAATTTGCAAGGTATAATTTAGGATTCACATCACATACAACTCAAATTTCTCTTCTCTAGAAAGAATGGTAATTAAAATCTCTATGAATATTAATAAATTGAAAAATAAAGAAAATTTTTTGAAATATATTGATCTTATATTCAATAATTTCCCCATATTATGTTATTAGTATTAGCAGAAAATCATATTATCTCAAATGATAATTTTCATTCTACTTTTATCATGCCTTTTATTAATTACTCTTGTCAGTTTCTGTAGTTTGAATTCACAATGTGATGCTATTACCAGATATATTTTTATCATTCTTGGTTTTGATGAAAATACTTTTAAAATGTCACCTTTGGGTATGATGTTTGCTGTATTTTTGGTTTTATGAGATAAATACTTTAAGTTGTTTTATTTTTTTGCCTTTGATATTTTAATGTGTTAAAATATGTTAATAGATTTTCCAAATTTGAAACAAATTATTATACTTGGAATTAGCTCAAAGTGTAATGTCCTTTAAAAGATAATGAGTGCATTTGGATTTCATTTCAGATTTTGATATTTATGTTTAATGTGTGAGATTGACCTTAAATTAATTAAATTAATTTTCTTTTGTCCTTCTCTAATGATTAGATGAATTGGATGGCAGGGCATTAAATATGATCGTGGTGTTCTCCTGGGAGAATTTTATAACTTTTAAAATATTTATTTATTTATTTATTTTTAATTGATGTTAGAAAATATGGTATATTTATATATATTTATATTTTATATATTTATATGCATTTTTAGTAATATAAACTTATAAGTAGATTGTCCAACCTTCCTTCTGAGGAGTGGCTGGTGGGTTTGAACTGCCAGCCTTCTGGTTAGCAGCAAAAGCCTTAGGAAGTAGGCCACCAGAGCTCCTACTTATTTAGGAGTTTTCCAGTTCACCTAAATTTGCAATATTTTAGTCATAACATTGTTAGTGATGTTCTTTATTTTCTTCGTCTCTGCTACTTTTATAGTCATGTCCTCCTCTTCATCCCTAATGTTATTTATATTTGACTTCTCTTTTGTTCTTCACTTTTCATTGCAGAGACTTGCCAATTTATCATTTGGCTTTATTGCACCTTTATTTTTCCTGTCATTATTATTATTTTTTTTCCTGCTGTGTTCTTTGTGTTTCCTCCACTTCTTTTTTCCTGACTTCTTAGTTTGAATTCTTTACTCATTTATTTCATCATTTATTATTACTTTTTTAAATATAACATATTAAGGCTATGTTTTTTCCCCTCTAAGTACTGTTTTTACTATGTCCTGCAGGTTTATTCAGTAGTAATTTCACTATCATCCAGTAATATTTTCACAATTGAGGAAAATGCTGTCCAGAAGAATTGAGTAACTTAATTCAATCTTTAATTATTATTTCTTCAGTTACCCCAGTCTTGCTAACTCTTCCTGCCACAGGCTATTTTCATTTGCCTTTTTTGTCTTTTTGCCTTTCTACCTAGCTGTTGTTTTTAGTTGCTTTCAAGCCGGCACCTGATTCATGGAAACCTCTCGTGTTACAGAGCAAAACTTTTCCATAGGATTTTCTTGACTATAATCTTTATGGAAGTAATTCATCAGACCTTTATTTCACAGAGCCACTGGGTAGGTGTAAGGGTAAATCTGACAATAAAAATAAGCATCAAGTTTGTTCCTATGAGACATAAATAAATATACCCTTGTTCTTTAACATTATATATATATAATGTTATATATATATATATATATATATATCAGGCATTCCCCCATGGGAACTCTGGTGGTGTAGTGCCTAAGGCCTTTGACTGCTAACCAGAAAGTTGGTGGTTCAAACCCACCAGCCACTTCTCAGAAGGAAGTTTGGTCAATCTATTTCCGTAGTGATACTGCCTCGGAAACCCAAGGAGGGGTCACTATGAGTCGGGTCCAACTCGACGGCACATAACAACAACTTTGCTGCCCTATCTGGGTCTGCTTATTGTCTCCGATACTTCTGGTACTATCACAGCTGCTGGCTCCTTCGCTATCACAAGTTCCCTCCATCTGGGAGGATTACAATGTGGTGCTCCATGTCAAAAGGATGTATGCTCCTTTACTA
This sequence comes from Orycteropus afer afer, assembly GCF_000298275.1. Taxonomy (NCBI): domain Eukaryota; kingdom Metazoa; phylum Chordata; class Mammalia; order Tubulidentata; family Orycteropodidae; genus Orycteropus; species Orycteropus afer. The sequence goes on along the minus strand of NW_006922147.1, from coordinate 1,747,709 downwards.
GCTCTTGTCTATCAGGAAGCCCCATCTGAGGCTCCATGTTCTAGTGCTTTTATAGTCGAACCTGTGTAATTCTTCTTTATCACAAGGCTGGCTCCTTACTCAATCCAGGAAAATATCAGACTAGCTGGATCACCAAGCCAATTCTGGTCAAAATCAGCTATAGCGGGGGTGGTAAACTGAACAATCACTTGCAAGATTGTGGCCCAACCAATCATTATGGGAGAATTGCAAATGCAGGCCCAGAAAGGCAATATAAAGAAACTCATTACACCATAGTGGATTAAAATCACCTGCCTTTGGGTTTCTAGCCCATTGCAAACTGCTTGTGCTGCCCAGGATCCTTTTCTGCCTAGTCAATTTCTATTTATTTCCCAGATCTCAGTTCATTAAGAATTCCTTAAGAAAATATTTCTCATCTCCCTGACTCTGTCATCCTATCCTTTATAAATTTTCACAAAATCATGAATACAGACTATGTATAGGTTTATGTTTATATGGTCCTTTATTTTTACATTAAAAAAATAGTTTATTTAACAAAATGCCCCAACCACTAGACTATAAGCTCCATCAATACATAAAGACTTCATAACTTTACTCATCAATATAACCCAGTGGTGGTGGCATATTGCCTAAAACATTTGACTATTATCCAGAACTGCCTCAGAAACCCAAGGATGACTTAAATAGACAGGATGACAGTGAATTTGGTTTTGATTTTTGCACTTAAGACACTATCTAAGCCAGGCTAATTTATTCACTGAAAAGTGTTGTCAAGGCTAGACATGAAACCAAGTAAGGGAACACAAATCTTATATCTTTCAAATGTCTCAATCTGTATGTTGTTGTTGTTATATGTCGTTGAGTCTGACCCGACTCACAGCGACCCCTCCTTGGGTTTCCGAGGCAGTATCACTACGGAGGTGGATTGCCCAACCTTCCTTCCGAGGAGTGGTTGGTGGGTTTGAACTGCCACCCTTCTGGTTAGCAGTCAAGTGCCTTAGGCACTATGTTACCAGAGTTCATAGTAACTCTTTACGCAAATAGTCCTAATATGCAGTTGTTTTCATGTCCATCAAAATTAGGCTCAAACATGTAAAAATTTCAATAAATTTTCAAAAAATTGAAGTTGATAAGAATGAGTAAGACATTAGATTTCTCAATACCATATTGAAGACTTGCTAATTTCTAAAAATGTATTATATTGGTTTATTTAACAAGGTTTTATGTTTGTTGAAACTAGTTAGTCATTAAAAATTAAATATATGATTAATCCTATTAGTTGATCCAGGCTTATTATTTTAAAATAATGTAATTATTTATAGTACAGATGGAAAATTCTTAAAATAAAATTGTATATTCCTTGCTAATCAAAATATAATTTTTTTTGAAAAATCTGGAACTCATTGATTACATTGATAATAGTACCATGCTCTTTATCAACATTATTTAGTGCTTACCCACCCGTTATATGTATAAACAATAATACTTGACTGAAAGAGCTTTTCGGTGAGTATAAGAAAGATCGTCTCTGGTCTCAAGAACCATGTCATTGAAGAGGAAATATATCAAAGCAGAAAAGTTATAGATGTAAATAATAAATTACCTTTAAGCAAAATAGGACCAGAACATATGTAAGAATAGATATTCTGGAGTAATAGAAAATTGCCATTGGGAATTCCAGCAGCTCTATAGTTGTCTACATTACAGAGTCTCTAGTTCTTTTTATTTTTTTATTTTAAAATCATTTAATAAATACTTATAATAGATTCTATGTGCCCAAAATGAACTAACAATAACAACAAATTAATGAGTATGCTTAGCTTATCTCAGTTGTGAAGATGTGTTATAATGCTACAGAAGGTCGTAGGAAATAAGAAGTAAGAGTATTAGCAGTTGTAACATTCAACAAAATACAAGAGTAGCTATAATAATCCAATTAATGCCTGTGGAATATCTTTATAATGCTAATTCAGTTTACAGCCACACCATATACTGTGCCTCTTTCTCCTCCTGTTAAATAACCAAGTGTAATCTGAAGCTACTTTTTTTTTTTTAATATATAATAAAATCCTGACATTTCCCCTGTACAGTTTTAATAAAGTTTTATATCTTGGGAGACCCTCTGCTCCTTTAAATATGACACATAATTCATATCATTCAGTAATATCTATAAAATTTTATTAAATTCAGTGTCCTACATTTAAACTTCAGTTCCAAAACTGCTTGAGAACAAACTTAACTCTCATAGGACAATGTTTCTCCTTGTACTTGTCTTAGATTTTTATGCTTATGAGTTCTAAAAATCCATTCTTGTCACAAAGGCAATCTTCACCCAACATCTGCAGAAACATTTGGAATGCTATTGTTATGAGAGGAATTGTCCAAGTACGCATGTTTTTATAACCTACCATTATGGTTAGATTGATAGTCCTGAAAGAAAGAATTCTGAATACAGTATAATGCACTGTCTTAATCATCTGTCACTGTATATCAGATAAAATGATTTGTTTATCATAGAATTCTTCAGAATTCAAATGTGAGTTGCCTTTTAGAGTTGCAAATGTTATGTCACCTGAAAAATCATTCATTTGTAAAAAAAAAAAAAAAACCTTATTCATTGAAAAAAGAATTATAAACTCTCACAAGAACTCTAGTTATCTATAAAACACTCTTTTCTTACCATTCTTCAGGCAAGGCTCACTTCACACATTATGTTCATTTGCTACCCTTCCCTCCATTACATAAGGGTGAAACACAATGGCAGACTTTCATTTTTAAATTTCCGTGCCATTATGTTGTGCCTGCTACTTCCTTAAACTGTGGCTTTCCATTCTGGAAGTGAAGTAAGTTACATCTCTTTTGAGTGGTTCTGTTACAGGAATTAAATACACTGATTGTTCCGTAAATATACAATCACATATATTCTATTAAATGGATGATGTTGAAACTATGTACATCAATGCATAATCTAATCACTTTCAAAATAGAAATAAAACAATCTGTATTTGTATAATTTTCATAGAAAAGGTCAGAGTTTTCTAAAAATTGATTTCACATAGTACTTATTACGATGCTAAATAAATTATTTATTCACTTACTACTTACCATTATTCACTTATTACTTGTTCACTTATTACATATTACTCAGAAGCTGAAGTTTGATATTACTAGTAAAAACCCACCAAACCCACTGGTACTGAGTCGATTCTGACTCAGTGATCCTCATTGTGTTTCCTAGGCTGTAAATCTTTAAGAAAGTAGATTGCCTTATCTTCCTCCCAAGGAGAGACTGATGGGTTTGAACCACTGACTTTCTTGTTAGCATCCAAATGCCTTATCCTATACCACCAGCCTATAGGGAAGTTTTATTATGAACTGTAGTCCCTAAGACATTTGACTGCTAACCAGAAGACTGGTGGTTCAAACCCATCAGCTACTTCTCAGAAAAAACACTGGGCAATCTACTTCCGTAGATACATCGCCTTGGAAAACCAAGTATGAGTCACTATTAGTGGGAACCAACTCCATGGTAATGAGTTTCTTTTGGTTTTTTGACAGGGCCACTATGAGTCCACATTGACTAGATGGCAGTGGTTGACCAAAAGTGTAACCATGTCTCTTTCTATATGCTAAAAACTTGCTATTTTTAACAAAACAGCTTGGACATCCTTTATTATCATATTACTCAGACTTGAAAAGAGTATAAGCACCATGAATGAGAGGTTTACTCTTCTAATCATTTAAAAGTATGTCATTTTATAAAATTTTACCAAAGCTAAGATAGTATCATGCCACAGTATATCACCAGAACACAGTGACTTGGCTCTCTCTACCAATTATCTATATCCTATAGCTTTTTCTTAGAATCCCTGAGTGATATAACTGGTTAAGTACTTGATTATGGACCACAAGATTGGTGTTTTGAATTGGCTCAGAAGCACCTTGGAAGACAGTCTTAGTGATCTACTTTGGAAAGATCACAGGTATTGAAAACTCTGTGGAGCACAATACTACTCTGAAGTACATGGGGCAGCCATATACCAAATTATCAGCCAAATGCCTTACCCACTGCCCCACCAGAGCTCCTTACAAATAAAAATGTCATATAAATAATAGAAGAGCAAGGCAGAATTCACTAATCTGGTTGACACAGGTTTTAAGAGATTACATTAAAGAGATTTAATATTAATTTTTACAGCAGGTTGATTAAATGTCATTAATCTTATTATTTTTTTTAATATATTTTTTCCTTATAATAGAAATAAACTGCTTACTGAGTTATTACTATTATGTTTTGGCAAATGGCACAATCTAAGCATTGTACTAAAAAACAACTGAAGAATTAAATCAAATAACTTAGAAATTTAAAAAAGTTACACTCAAAGAGATTTCACAGTGATTTTTAAACATTCAAATGTTTATATCCGTTGAGTAATGATGTTTAACCATTCCATGAAATTATTGAGAACTGTATTTCTGTAATAATTAATGCCCAACTCTTGAATCTGTGTTAACCAGTCAGTCTATGTTATACAGTCAATCTGTTTGACCTTCTTATTCATTTCCTTTCTAACCAAATTTCCCTTGTTCATACTTTTTCAAACCTAGCTTTTCTTTCAACATCATATATATTTTTTGTAGACATCACATGCTTTTTTAGGGTATGTGAGTCTGGATTTTGCTTTATAGCCATACATTTTGTCTAGATTTGTTTCTTTATTTATTAAAATACATTAAAATATTCAATAGATACCTACCACGTGTTGTTCACTTTGCAGTAGTGGGTAAGGAGACATGAGTATGGCAGTTGTCATCCAATATAAGTGTAAAAAGTCAGATAAAAGGAGAATGCACACACATATAAATCTAAAATAACTTGAAAAACGTGTGAGTATAGAATGTTTTTTATTGATCAGAAAAACCTAAATCTGGATTTTTAAATTTATATATGCATATGCATGTTTATAAATTTTGTATTCATACATTACTTTCTAATTACCTTTAAGTGGGTAAACATCCATGTGCGTGTGTATTTTCTTGTATGTGAATTTTTAGTTGAATGGGACATTTCTGTATCCCATTGAGTGTCTGTTTGTTCAACTTCCTATTCAGTAACCATATATGGTCAAAAACAATGACCAAATTCATTGCCATCGAGTAGTATCTGGCTCATAGTGACCCCTCCTTGGCGATATGACTATGGAAGTAGATTGCTCAATCTTCCTTCAGAAAAGTGGCTGGGGGGTTTAAATTGCCAGCCTTTTGGTTAACAGTCAAATGCCTTTAGGCACTCTGCCACCAGAGCTCCTCCCATATATAGTATGTGCAGCTTATTATTGGAAAGCTCACTTAGTAGGGGAGATATATTTATCTATATATTTCACCTAAGCTAGAAGGCGAAAGAGTGTAAAATCAAAAACTCTTCACTGCTTGTGTTTTGAATTTTGACCTGAGGATTTTCTCATTGGAGGGGGGCCTTCTTATTTATTTTTTCAAATTAAAAGATGTCTATATTATTCTGAATAAAATTAATATCTGCTCTTTGTAATATTACAGAACTGAGAATACACATTCCTGCGTTGAAATTTCCGGGCAGAAGCCTGGATTCCTGAAGTTTTGCTGTAAAATTTAGAATCAATGGGGAATAGTAAGGAAGAGAAAGATTATGCAAAACTGCAAAGGAGTTATAGCATGGTGTCATGGCCAAAGTGTGCTCTTTGTTTGCCTACACCACCCCAAAGTGAACTTTTCAATCTTGACGTAGAGTAAACAGCTGGAGGATAGGATACTCCTACTTCATCCCCATTTCCACTCCTACAATCCATCCCACTAGAGTTTATTATTAAAAGGAGAGAAAACTTCAGGAAGGTGGCTCAGGAAGTTAGTGGAGACAGGGCCAAACAGATTGACTAGGGCATTTCCACATCACAGGTTGTTGTTGTTATGTTCCCTCAAGTCATCTCTGACTCAAAGCGACCTTATGTACAACAGAACAAAACACTGCTTGGTCCTGTGCCAGTCTCACGATCCCTGCTATGCCTGGGTCCATTGTTGTAGCCACTGTGTCAATCCATCTTGGTCTTCCCCTTTTTCATTGACCCTCCACTTAACAAAACATGATATCCTTCTTCAGAAAATGGTACCTTTTGACAACAAAAAGAAAATAGTTAAGATTCAACTCTGGCCCTTCTTGTTTCAATGAGCATTCTGGCTGCACTTTTTCCAGGACAGATTTATTAGTTCTTTCAGCAGTCCATGGTACTTTCAGTATTCTGAACCACACCACAAATCAAAAGCAACTCTTCTTCTGTCTTTCTTTTTCATTGTCCAGCTCTCACAGGCATATGACTATGACTGACTGGTGACTCACAGCTCTCGAGTCTCATCTGACTCATAACGACATCTCCTTGGGCTTCTGAGGCAGTATCACTATGGAAGTAGATTGCCCAACCTTCCTTCCGAGGAGTGGCTGGTGGGTTTGAACCACCAGCTTTCTGGTTAGCAATCAGATGCCTTAGGCATTACACCACCATGCATATGAGATGAATGAAAATACCATGGCTTGGGTTGGGAGATCTCTTTGCTCTTCAGCACTTGAATGACGTCTTTTGCAGCAGAATTGCACAATTTTAATACATCGTTTGACATCTTGACTGCTGCTTCCATTGGTCTTGATTGCAGGACAATGTTATATGAAGTCTTTGACTTCAATATTTTCTCCATTTATCGTGATGTTCCTTATTGGTTCAATTGTGAGGGTTTTTGTCTGTGGGATCACCTTTCTTTGGAATGGGTACAAATATAGATTTTTCTCATATCCTTTGCCTTCAGCCAACATTCATCTGATATCAGCATTGATATTCCTTGTACTATGTCCCCTTCCAGATCCAGCTTGAATTTCTGCAAGTCCCTGTATAAATACTACAGCAAACTTTAATAATAAAGTGATAATAATGCTATTGTTTGATAATTCCCACATTCTGTTGGATCACCTTTCTTCAGAATGGGCAAGGATATGGATCTCTTCCAGTCAGTGGGCCAGGTAGATGTCTTCCAAATTTCTTAACAAAAAGTAATAAGTGCCTCCAGCACTGCATCCTTTTGTTGACACATACCAATGGATATTCCATCAATTCCTGGAGCCTTGTCTTTGCCAATTCCTTTAGAGAAGCTTGGACTTCTTCCTTCAATACTTTTGTTCTTGATCTCATGCAACCTCCTGAAATAGTTGAACATCGACAAATTCATTTTTGTACGGTGACTCTATGCGTTCCTTACATCTTCTTTTGATGTTTCCTGCATCACTCAATATTTTGCTCGTAGAGTCCTTCAGTATTGCAAGTTGATACTTGGAAATTTTTCTTCAGTTTTTTCAGATTGAGAAATGTCAAGCTTATTTTTCCCTTTCGATTTTCTAACTCTAGGTCTTTGCACATTTCATTATAATAATCTACCTTGTCTTCTTAAGCCATCCTTTGAAATCTTCTATTCAGCTCTTTTATTTCATCAGTCCTTCCATTCACTTTAGCTATTCTCCATTCAAGAGCAAAGAAGGAATTAGGCTAAGGTGATGAAATAGCATGGTAAATGGATTGCACAAACAAGCCAACCTGAAAATATAATTCATAGGTACATCTCAAAAGCACATATATTTAAATCTCTTAAAATGCCTTAAAATAGTGTTTCAAAATATAATTAAAGTAAATAAACTAAACTACACTTAAAGAAGTTTATACATAATGACTGGTTTGCAAGTAAGAATTAGAAAGAGTTCAATCCATTAAGTAATTTAAAAGACTTCACACAGAAATGAAATCCAAAATATGTTTCTTTTCAGTATCTTTCTGGTTAAATGTTAATAGCATATTTCCAAAAGTAAAAACCACAAAACTGAGTTCCCTTTGATATCCACAGGCTAATGTATTTTTCCCTTTAAATATATATTTTTAAAATCTGTACTAAAGAAAGCATGAACTTTTAAACTACAATTTAGCAGTCTTTTGAAAAACAGCCAGTTCAAGCAAAGATAGTGCATTTATTTGAAGACTTCTGTTCCTTTACCCCTCCATTTTCCTTCTGCCTTTCCCATCATATCACATAATGAGTTGTGGAATTATCTTTTTTATTTTTCTGACTTTTGGACTCTATCAGTGCTTCACAGCTCAGGTAATGTAATAAGCTTCCTGTATGCTGCATTTAGCAAAACCTTATCAAGAAAAGCCAATAGTAAAGAAAACAATCTGTTATAAGTTGATTTCCTTCTGTATTGTATTTTCTCAAATTTTTGAATCATTCTAAATTATTATTTTGTGAATAGTGCTAAATTGTCAACTCTAAATCCTTGAAGAAAAATAATGTTCTCATGCACAAAACCATTAAAAGATATCTAAAACCCTAAGAAAAGTTAAACCTTACTAATTTCATTTGAGTATTTGTTTTTTTTCCTCTGAAAGATTCCAGTGTGCTTTTCTTTATTATTGTATTACCTTAGTTTGTTCATTTTAAAATCAATATTTATTGAATGATTGTTATGTGTCAGCCATGTACCATATATTTTATATTATCTATAATTTATATTCTTCAAATATATGAACAAAATATATTTGTATTATTTCCTTCGCTTTACAAATGAAGGAACTGAATTGTTAAGAGATTAGAGAATTGGCAAAGTTATACAACACCTATGTGTCAGAGCTAGGAATTAAAAGAGCTAATAGCTCAGAGTCCATACCTTAACTACCATAAGCTGCCATTATTATTCTTGTGTATGTGTGTATATATATATATGTTTTTGAAGGAAACCTTCCAAGTGTGCAGATATTTCTACAGGGACTATATTAATGTATTACTCATATTAAAACAAAATTTTGTCAATAATTTCCATTTGAGGAAATATTTTCGATTGCTAGCATTTCATGTGATAACTACTGAGCAGGACTCTATCCAGTAACACTTATATATAAGTGTCCTATGAATATAGACTAACCTATATAATTATGTCTTAATGTTAAAATTAGTTTTGTACAACAGACATCAGGTATGCACGTCTTTACTTTAAAAGGCTTTAAAGAAAAAAAAAATTAAGTGTAAAAGAATTGTTAAGAATACATTTTAAATCAATATTAGCACCTCCCACATGCCTAACATATATGGACATGTAATCAATATGTAGGAGATTTAGGAATTCATTAATTAATTGCTTTTAGATTTCCTGTATAAATCCTCTTTTTTCTTTTTGATTCATTTTTGAATCTTTGTTTTTGAAACTACATATTTTTTTCTGAGTACAGAAAACCAGTCCATATTTGCTTATCAAAGTGAATTTTGAAGATAGGTGCAAGCTAACCTGACTTCAGTTAGCAGGGTTTAGAAACAGAGCCCTCAATTTATGGTTTCTCCTCATGTCTCTCAGTTCCATTTTCTGCTCTGTGACTTCATATCCTCTCATATTTCAATCCAAAGGCAAATACTACTTCCTTTTGTCCCAGAAGCTTCACCCAGAGTCTCTTGATATAATTTTGGTTCTGGTAGGGCAAACATACATCAATAAATCATTCACTATGACCAACAAAATGATAGTCCTGAATTCAACATAAGGGAATACCTTTAAGTATATGGAATCAAAGAGTGTGAGGTACAATGTTTTCTGCAAAAGGGAAATTGGGGCATGGTTTCAGGATGGATGGTTAGATGCTAATTGATGAAAATAATTATCATCTGTATAGCCTTCAAGAAGAATATGAATCACCAGATTATTTGGAGAATTATATTTTCTAAATGCTCAATGCTTATTAGTTTCAAGAAATTATGTATTCATATGAAAGAGAAGAAAAAAATCTATTCTTAAACTTTCCTTGATTTGGTAAATTGTTAGTACACATGCTATCTCCTACTATGTTTTGGTAATATATCATAAATAATTTTAGAATTCATTTTGGTGTCCTAATTTAATTAAGAGTGTGCTGTGTAGGCATCTGTTTCTTGTTAGTTCTGCACTTCTTTTTGTGGTTCTAATTTTTAAGTTATCTATCCATTTGCTACACAATAATTCCCATATCCATTCATCGTGTGTACCAGAATATGAAATTGTGGGAACTCAGTGAGATAGAGTCTGATCAGTTTAAATTTCTTTAAGTATTTCTGCCTGCCTTTAATAATGTACAATTAATATAAAAAATCCATTTAGCTTTTATCAGTTAGTCAGGATCTGTTGGCCTAGTTTCAAAAGTTAGTCTCTAGAGCATATTGGACATAATTGAAACTCCTGTTAAGTTTTTCAATTTTAATGAAAATATTAAATGACTTATGGAGTTGCATAGTGAATTTGCTGCCCAGATCTCAGAGGGCTGGGTTTCGATTTCATTCTGCTCTCTTCTACTATTTTATTCTCAATATCTGTAAAAGTGTATTAAAATGATTTCAGTTCTTTGACTCCGTTTTCAGATCATTGCTTTCTAAGGTGACTTGGGTTTTTATTTTATTTTCATTATTTTCTCTTCATTATTGAAAGCTACAAAAGGGCACCACAGAGAATGGAAAACAATAATTCACTGATTAATTCCATGGTTTTGCTTTTCTGAACTCCAGATTGAATAAAGCAATCGAGGGTGATATGCTTAGAACTATGAAGAGCTTTAGTGCATTTTTTTGTTTTGTTTTAAATTATAGCTATTAGTTTCACAATATATCTGACTCCAATTAATTTTAAAAGTAGTTTTAGTGAATTTCTAGTTGAGAAAAAAGTTGAATGCAATATTAAATACACGTTAATATTTAGGGTATGCATTTCAAATAAATAAGCTACTGAATACATTTCTTTTATCTGGAATTATAAAGCTCTTTATTGGGGCTTCTGGGATTGTATGTCTTATCAAAGCATTTCCAATGTTTTTATATGCTCTTCATTGATCGCTATCATATTTAAAATTAGGAAAGAACCTAGAATAAAAGTCAAGGATACAATTCAATGTAAACAAACAAGAAATGTGTTAATCAAGAATTTTCCAGATAAGCATTGATCTGTGCAAAAAAGTTAATAGATTAGAAATTCAATGATTAAAAAACTTCACAAGAAGAATTGATTTGAAGATACTGAATTGGTTTCTGGAGAAAGAAAATATCATAAACTTTGTTATCAATCATTAATATATTCACTTTTAATTTATTCATTAATGAGTATATTCAGTGTTTATTGAATCCCAGCAGTCTAACAGGCACCATCCCAAGTTCCCTCTGCCTAATATTTATTTAGCAATCACAATGTTCCTAGCAGAATTGATAATATACGTGGCACTAGATCTGAGAGTAAGTAGTTTGCCTAGGCTTACAAAAGAATTTGAGTCACAGAACAAAATTTTGTTTCTGCTTTTAAGTCTTTATTAATCAATGTTATAAAAATGTCTCCAAAATTGAAACCCCTGTGTAAATATAATCCTTGTGAAATGGAAGCATTAAGTAAAATACATAGATGTAATGTCTTTAATTATTATAAACATTCATAAAGATAAATGTTGTTGTTGTTATTTGTCATCAAGTCGGCCCGACTCATAGTGACACCTCCTTGGGTTTCCGAGGCAGTATCACTACAGAAGTAGGGTTGCCCAACCTTCCTTCTGAGGAGTGGCTGGTGGGTTTGAACTGCCAACCTTCTGGTTAGCAGTCAAGTGCCTTAGACACTGTGCTACCAGAGCTCCTATAAGGATAAATATTATAATTGAAAATGAATGATTTTAAGCATGAACCTACTATTAGTGGTAAAAAAAAAACTAACTGAAAAAGAAAAAACCTTAAGCTTTAAAAGAGGAAAAAATAATATTTAAAAAAATAACATAAAGTTACAACTATTCTGAGAAATTCAGTACAAAATATTGATTACATATTAAATTAGTTTTTAATCTTAATATTTAAAGGTTTATTATAGCTGCAGTGAGGAAAAAATATTGATAGAAAGAAAACTATAATACAATCATTTTGTATGAACTGATATTTTAAATATTCACAACCACACTATATAATAGTTTCTATTTTGACACCAATATCTAAATGAAGAAATTGAAGCCCAGTAGTGTTTACTAAGGTGATCTGGGTCCCACAGCTAAATAAGTGGCAGAGCTAGAATTTAAATGTAGGCAGCCTGGCTTCCAGTCAATCTTACTAACCATTATTTTAGGCCACTGTATCTAAAGAGTAAGAGCTGATACTTTGAAAAAATCACCAAAACATAAGGACTGAAGTGTTATGTTAACCAATGTATTAAGTATGAAATTTCTCAGTTCATTCCATGTGTGTTGTTCACTAATTTTTGTTTCTGGTGTTCCATACTTACTCTGTTTTTTCCCACAAAAACAAAATGAAAAAAAGAAAAAAAAAAAAAAAGAGTAGTCTCTATGTCCTTTTGTATTGATAACCCAGATGTACTATTTCCATCAATAATACAGATTAATCCCTTCATCTCCCTTGCCTTATTTCTTTGGAAAATTTCCTTAGCCTTCATTTCAACCCCTCGAACTACACTCACAACATAGTATGTGCTGAAGTGAACATTTAAAAACTTTAATTTCATTGAACTCAATAATATTAAAAAAAAAAGAAAAAAGTTATTCATGAACCTGAAATAAAATTTTCAGAAATACACTAGTATTGTCCTTTAGACAACCCGGACAGAGGAACAGTTGGCCGCAGAGATCCAGGTGAGGACAGGGAAATCAGGCACGCCCAAAGCAGCAGTGCCAGTGTGGGAGAGTAGGAAAAAGGGGATTAAAAGCCAGGAACCCGGACAGAGGAGCAGTCAGCCACAGGGATCCCGCCCTGCTGCTTTGGGCGTGCCTGAGTTCCCTCTTCTCACCTGGACATTAACATGATCCTTGTTATACTTGAGCCCATCATTGTAGATACTGTGTCAATCTATCTTGTTGAGGGCCTTCACTTTTTCGTTGACCCTCCACTTTACCAAGCATAATGTCTTTCATGGAAGAATTACTTCAGACAACACGACCAAATTAGGTGAGACGAAGTCTGTATGTTCTTCCTTCAAAGGACCATTCTGGTTGCACTTTTTCCACAATAGATTTGTTCTTTTAGAAGTCCATGGTACTCTCAGCATCCTTCACCAACACCACAACTCAAAAGCATCAACTCTTCTTACATCTTCCTTATTCATTGTCCATCTCTCACGTGCATAAGAGGCAATTAAAAATTCTATGGCTTGGGTTAGGCACACCTTAGTCTTCAAGGAGATAACTTTTCTCTTCAACACTTGAAAAAGGTCCTTTGCAGCACATTTGTCCAAAGCAATATGTCATCTAATGTCTTGACTGATGCTTCCATTGGTGTTGATTCTAGAATCAAGTAATATAAAGTCTTTAAAAACTTCAATCTTTTCTACATTTATCATGATGCTGCTTATTGGTCCAGTTGTGAGGATTCTTGTTTTCTTTATACTGAGATGTGATCCACACTGCAGACTATAGTCTTCAATCTTCATCAGTAAGTGCTTCAAGTCACTTCACTCCCACTTTCAGCAAGCAGAGTTATGTCATCTGTGGATCGTAGGTTGTTAATGAGTCTTCCTACAATTCTGATGCCATGTTTTTCTTCATATAATCCAGCTTCTCAGATTATTTGCTCAGCATACAAATTAAATAAGTACAGTGAAAGGATATAACCCTGACCCACTGCCTCCATGATTTTAGCCATGCAGTATCCCCTTGTTCTGTTCAATTACAGCCTCCTGGTTTATGTACAGGTTCCTCATGAATACAATGAAGTGTTCTAGAATTCCCATTCTTCTCAATGTTATCCACAATTTGCTATGCTCCACAAAATTGACAGCCTTTGCGTAGTCAATAAAACATAAGTAAACATATATCTCATATTCTTTGTTTTCAGCCAAGATCCACCTAACATCAGCAATGATATCCCTTGTTCCACATCCTCTTCTGAATCCAGTTTGCATTTCTGGAAGTTCTCTGTCAATAAACTGCTCCAACTATTCTTGAATTATCGTCAGTAAGATTTTACTTGCATGCAATATTAATGATATTGTTTGATAATTTTGACATGCTGTGAGATCACCTGTCTTTGGAATAGGTACAAATATGGATCTCTTCCAGTCAGTTGGTGAGGTAACTGTCTTCCAAATCTCTTAGGATAACCGAGTGAGTGCCTCCAGTGCAGCATCTGTTTGTTGAAACATCTCAATTGGGTTTCCATCAATTCCTGGAGCCTTGTTCTTTGTTAATTCCTTCATTGCAGCTTTGACATCTTCCTTCAGTACCCTTGGTTCTTGGTCATATGCCACCTCCTGAAATGGTTGAACATCGACTGATTTTTTTTCTGTAGAGACTCTGTGTTTTCTTTCCATGTCCTGCATCGTTTCATGTTTTGCCCATAGAATCTTTCAATATTGCAACTCTAAGCTTGAATATTTTCTTCAGTTCTTTCAGTTTGAGAAATGCTGAGCATGTACTTCCCTTTTGGTTTTCTAACTTCACATCTTTGCACATTTCATTATAATAATTGACTTTTCTTCTCTATTTGCTTTAAGAAATCTTATGTTCAGCTCTCTCATCTTGTCATTTCTTCCACCGGCTTTAGCTACTCTCCATTCAATGGCCAGTTTCCAAGTCTCTTCTGACACCCATTTTGGTCTTTTCTTCCTTTTCTATCTTTTTAATGACCTCTTGCTTTCTTTATGGATGAATAATTCCTCTGGTTTTTGGTCATTGTTATTCAATGCAACAAATATATTCTTTAGATGGTCTATAAATTCAGGAAGGATATAATCAAGATCATATTTTGGCTCTCATTGACTTGTTTTAATTGTCTTCAGCTTCAACTTGAACTTGCATGTGAGCAACTGGTGGTCTGTTCCATAGTCACCTCCTGCCCTTGTTTTGGCTGAAGATATTGAGTGTCTCCATTGCCTGTTGCCACGGATGTAGTCAGTCTGATTCCTGTGTACTCCATCTGGTGAAGTCCACATATATAGCCATTGTTCATGGTGTTGAAAAAAGGTATTTGCAATGAATAAGTTGTAGGTCTTGCAAAATTCTACCATGTAATCTCCAGTGTTATTTCTATCACCAAGGCCATAATTTCCAACTACCAGTGATTTTTCATTTCCAACTATTGCATTCCAGTCGCCAATGATAATCAACACATTTTGATTGCTTATTTGGTCCATTTCAGACTGCAGAAATTGGTAAAAATCTTCAATTTCTTTGTCTTTGTCTTTGGTGATTAGTGCATAAATTTGAATAATAGTAGTATTAACTGGTAATATTATCCTATCACTGACAGCATTGCACTTCAGGACAGACCTTGAAACATTCTTTGTGATGATGAATGCCACCTCATTCCTCTTCAATTTGTCATTGCTGGCATAGTAGATCATATGATTGTCTGAATCAAAATGGCCAAAAACATTCCATTTCAGCTCACTAATGCCTAGGATATCAATCTGTACACGTTCCATTTCATTTTTGACAACTTCTAATTCTCCTAGATTCATACTTGGTACATTCCATGTTCTGATTCCTAATGAATGTTTTCAGCTGTTTCTTCCCATTTTGAGTTATGCAACAACAGGAAATGGAGGTCCCGAAGGATTTACTCCATCCACATCATAAAGGTTCACTCTACTCTGAGTAGGCAGCTTTTCCTCACTGATATTTTACATACCTTCCGATCTGAGGTGCTCTCTTCTGGCACTATGTTGGACAATGTTTCAGGGCTATTCATAAAGTTTTCCATCAATATATCAGATAATGTTTCACTGAATTCATAAGGCTTTCACTGGCCAATTCTTGGAACAATGGATGGGCCCTTCCTTCTTCCAAGTCTGTCTTAGTCTGGAAGCTCCACTGAAACCTGCCCACCATAGGTGACCCTGCTGATATTTGAAATTCCGATGACATTGCCTCCAGCCACACAGCAACACACAAGCCACCACAGTACAACAAACTCATAAATTATGGTCAAATGCAGGGGAAAACACTGAAGTACCAATAATTAAAAATCAATTTCTATAAAAGACTATATATATATATATATATATATATATATAATTTGTAAAATGTTATTTAAGAAAATGTTTACTTCAATACTTCAAGTTTTTCTCCAAAGATTACCAGTGATTTCTATTTAACAACATTGCATATTTATAATAGGCTTCTTGTTAACTGTTATCAGGTCAGGTCCAACTCATGGTTACTCCATGTACAGTAAAAGGATGCAGTGCCTGGTGCTGCCCCATCTTTAGGAATTTCGATGTGATAGATTCTTTTGTTGTAGTTATTGTGTATTTTGAATGCCTTCCAATTTAGGAGGGTCCTGTTCCAGAACTATATCTGAGAATATTCTGTTATGATTCATAGAGATTCCATTGGTTAATTTTTGTAAGTAGATCACTATGCTTTTTGTCCCCATTAGTTTTAGTCTAGAAGCTCTGCGGAACTTGTGCAGCATGAGGGATCCTACTATTATTTTAAATACTGGTGGCATAGCTTTCAGCATCCCAGCAACACACAAGCCTCTAAAGTACAACAAATGGACAAATAACTGATAGTTGGTTTAGGAATATTCTCAGTACTTATGAAATACAATGGTCAGTAGTAAAGAGCATTCTTGCCTATACTGGGTAAAACTGGCTTTTTTTTAAAAATACAAAATAGTTTGTTCTGCACATTAATAGTAACCAATGTAATTGTTATTTTACTAGAAATATAATATGGAATCAAGGGTTAACCATGTGAGATGCAATTCACCCAAATGAATAAAATCTATTGAGAACCTACCTACCACATGTCAAGGACTCATCTAACCTCTGGGTACACAGAAATTAACAAGCCAGATGGTGTCACTATACTCTGGAAACTGGTGTATATTGGGAGGAAAGGCAGATAAAATATAAACAGAAGTAACAAAATACAAAGACAGAAATAACAGCAAATGTAAAGGCAATGCTCAACATCTAATGTGAAATAATAACTGATGGATTTATGATGGCAAATGTTGCTGTCTATTGAAATTAGATAAATACTATGTTGCTTCCAAATAGCTCTTTTTTAGTTCTTCCTTTAAGGTAAATTTTAAAGGTAAATTCAGGGCAGCTTGTGAGATGCTGCTTGTTATTTATAGGACAAGGGCTGTAAGGAGAGAAAAGCATATTAAAAGAAGGCTGAGAAATGTCATTTTGCTATGCAACAAAGCTAGAACATTTTGATTTTGGGTGTAGAAATTTCATGCTGCTATTTATTGTATAATCTAGTGTCCAGCAGTAAATATAAACCAGGTTAGTAGTTACAGTAGTAATAGCGGGTTTTATGGCAGTAGTGATAGTAATTTAATAATAGTAGTATGCTTTCAAGGAATACTATGTTGATTCCAGGACCAGTGCCAAGTCCTGAACTCATACTATCTTTTTTTTCTCCAAACAAATTTAATAGTAGATTCCAAAATTACTTCTGTTTTACAGATGAGGATACTGAAGTAAGAAGTAAGTAACTCTCTTAAAGCCACAGAATTAGAAAATTTCAAAGTTAAGCCTTAAACTCATTTGCATCTCATCCAAAAAGTCATGTTCTTTTTAAAGTAGACTATATGTTGTTATGACTTACCATATAGTGGCATCAGGCAATTTTAGATTGAAAAGTCATAAGAGCATTAGAAATCCTGAGTTCTAGAATTGACCAGGCAATGTATCTGATGTGTAAGATAGACCATTTGGTACACAGAATCTTCAAAATCTGCACAGTGTGTTAGTTTTCTTCTGGATTTGCTGTAATGTGAAAAATTACTAAATATTGTAAGAATATATTTTTGGCAGACATTACTAGAACTCTTATTAAATACAATTCACTATTTCATGTACCGAGGGAAAAAAAAAAAAAAAAAGAATGGTTTAAAAAGTAGCCTTAAAGCAACAACAGCCAAAAAAGATAAGTTCACTTGTGAAAGAAAAAAAAAAATATAAACACCTGTGCAAGAAAAAAAATTGAGTATATCAAAAATTTGGAGGCTTGCTGAATGTACTGGCATCTGTAACTTTTACTTGCCAAGCCACTTTTGTGTCATGGGACCCAACTGTTCACCAATTCCAGAACCCTGTATTTTGATAAGAGCTGTCTCTTTGCTTTAGCTCCAGTGATGAACACCATAACTCAGAGTCAGCCAATAAGAAGTCACACCATGAAAATTGATTTAGAAGAAGGCTCATAACAAGCTGATTGGAGAAAGAGAGCAAGAGTATGTGAAAGATGAGGAGAGAGAGAGAGAGATGCTAATATTTAACACATCATTTCCATCTTTGCCTGTCTACTTAGAAACCTCAATTATATGAGCTAGCAAGTTTCTGTCTATTAAAAGAGAGTTTTAGCTTATTTTCTATTGCTGTAATTGTCTAATGGAATGAAATTATATTTTGGGGGGAGTTATGGATATACAAAGAAAATTGATTTTGATAGTCTTTCTATGTGGATTGATTTAGGGTGAAAAAGTAAGCTTAGAGTTGATGAGAAGTTTCCATTTTCTCAAAATAATCAGTATTTAAATAAGGTCTTGAAGAACAAAATCCAGACTGATGAAACTATATCTTATCCAAGAGAACTGCAGAAAAGCCTTTGCTGGGAGTCTGGCAGATGGTAGGCAGGAAATTATTATTTTACATATACATTTAACTAAAATAATGGAGCAATTACTTATATTTTTCTTAACCATTAATTTTTATAAAAATATATATTAAACAATTACTCAAAGTCTGCTTTTATAGTCATAAAAGCTAAATTTTGTGATCTAGCACAAATAATGAGGAAAGGTAACATATGTGACTTTTACTTTAGGAAGAAAATTTCAGGGACAGAAAGAATTATGGACTGGAGGCATGAGAGACTGGAGCAATCAATACTAGCTAGAAAAAAATAATTTCAGTTAATTATAGTTTTGTATATAGAAAGCCTATTGTTGATTTAAGAGATGGTTAGTGTCTCAACTAGCATAGCAACAATAGGAATCGATGTCAGTAAGAAAGATCTGACAGACATTGTGGGGACAGTATCAAGAGTACTTGAGAAAGATAATGATGTAGAGTATGACGGGGATGAGTAATCAAGCATGTTTCCATGATTATTTGAAAAGATTGAGGATTTATTAACAGAGACACTTAAGACAGAATGAAGAACATATTAATAAATAAGAAAGACATCTATGAAGATATTAATTCAGTTTTGGGACAATTTCTAAGGGCCTTGACAGAGTACACACATACATATGTATGGCTGTAAATATCAACATTTTTTTTTAAATTTATTTATTTTTATTTGGGTGAAGATTTACAGAGCAAATTCACTTTCCACACAGCAGTTCACATATACTTTGTCTCATG
>NW_006922147.1:1723288-1724698 GCF_000298275.1 Orycteropus afer afer | reverse complement strand
GGTGCCCTCCAGACCAGCAAAAGTCCACAGCTCAGCCCACCTTTCTCTTCACCTTCTCCGTTTGTTCCCCAGCCACCATGCACAGTCTTTCATGCAGTCCCTGGCTAGTAGGGTGATTTTTGGGTTAATTCTTAGGACCTACCACCACTCGGGAATCTCCAAGCCATGTCATCTGTGCCATCAGGGTCGCTCAGTCTGCTGCCAGACCGCAGCTTCGTGTGTCTCCTTTTTTGGTATTTTCATGCAAATTTTTCTGCTAGTTGGGGTTTAGTCCACTTTTGTATCCTTCCCTTCAAGTCTCAGGGGTCCAAGATTATCTTCTGTGTATGTGTTAATTGGTTTCCCTTTTCTTTGTTGAAGAGCGTCTGTGCAGTCCTTGTGCCTAGTTCTCCATCTTGCCGGAACTTCAACTTTCTTTATGCATTACTTCTTTGAGAAAAATGTTTATTGACCATCTATGAACCAAGCACTACCTTGCACAAAAAAATTCCTGTTCTTCTGGAACTTATATACTAGCAGTGTGATACAAGTATAAGCAATTACATAAAACTGTACTAGGTCAGAGGGTGAAAAAATAGACATAAAAATAAAGCATGATCAGAAGATTTTGGATTATTATTTCACAATTAATTTTAGGGATTAGAAATAGGAAGAAATCGAGGCAATGGACTCTACGTATAATGTGTTGTTGTTATGTGCCGTCGAGTCGGACCCAACTCATAGAAAACCCTCCTTGGGTCGCCGAGGCAGTGTCACTATGGAAGTAGATTGTCCAACCTTCAGCATAAAGACCCTTGAACTATTCGAGGAGCAGCAAGGAGACAAGTTTGGCTGAAGGGAATTGATTTAGGGAAGGTAAGGTAACAAAGGTTGAATGCCTTGAAAACTGTAAATGGGAAGTCCAGAAAAAGATTTTGGGGAATTAGCGGAGACTGTAATCATTCTTCATGAACATTTCTGCCCTTCTTCTTCTATCATAGTAGGTATTTTAGCTGAACCTATAAACCAAGCAAACAAACCGTGTACTGTTGAGTCAGCCACCCAGAATAAAAACTTCTCTGAAACTAAGTTTAGCCAAGGGAAGGGAATTGAAAAGCTCACTTAAGGTATTGATGGTTTGAGTCATATGCAAGTGTGATGACTACCATTTAAAAAAATAAAGAAAATACAGGGATCTCCTAATCCAGGGCCTTAAATAATTTATTGAACAGAGCACTCATGATATACATGTCATGTATACTAGTTTTATATCTAAACTCACTGCCATCGAGTAGGATCCAATTCATAGTGACCTCTTGGTGGGTAGATTGCCCAATCTTCCTTCCAAGGAGTGTCTGGTGGGTTTGAACCACTAGCCTTCTGGTTAGCATTCAAATGCCTTAGGCACTGCACCATCAGAACTTATATATA
>NW_006922147.1:1717823-1723188 GCF_000298275.1 Orycteropus afer afer | reverse complement strand
CAATTCCTGTTCTTCTGGAACATATATACATATGCACACATATGAGGGCAGTTCTACTCTTAAGTTCACTAGGAATTGGAATAAATATAATAGTGCCAAAGGCACTTGACTGCTAACCAGAAGAGGCTGGTAGTTCAAACCTACCAGCAACTCCTTGGAAGGAAGGTTGGGCAATCTACTTCCATAGTGATACTGTCTTGGCAACCCAAGGATGGGTCGCTATGAGTCAGGTCCCACTCAATGGCACATAACAATAACAACAACACACACACACATGTCATTTTGAGAACTAAGGTTTGCCTGATCCAAACGATGGTGTTTTCAACAACCTCATACAAATGCCAAGGCTGGACAATGTATAGGAAGACAGAAAAAAAAAAAAAATTGATACATTCAAATTACAGTGTTGGTAAAAATATTGAACATACAATGGACTGCCAGAAGAACAAAAATATGTCTTGGAAGAAGTTCACCCAGAATGCTCCTTAGAATCAAGGATGACAAGATTTTGTCTCATGCACTTTGGCCATATATAAGGAGAGAACAGTCCCAGGAGAAGGATACAATGCTTGGTGAAGTAGAGGGTAAATGAAAGAGAGGAATGTCCTCATTAAAGTGGATTGACACAGTGGCTGCAACAATGGGTTCAAACATAGAAATGTCTGTGAGGAATCAAGACCAGACAGTGTTTTGTTCTTTTGTTTATGTATGTGCTAGTATTATATATATAATGTGTGAGAGAGAAAAAAAAAATCCATAGTTGAAAAGCCTGTTATTTGTGATTTCTGTTACAGTTTAATTTAATGCTAATTAAGGCAACAATCAAGGCTATAGAAGTAATAGTTAAGGCTATATAAGTTGTATGATTGCCCACAGAAAGCTTGTAACGTGAATTAGAACAGGGTTGACCTAGGATAGCAACTTAGGAGGTAGGCAGCAACCTGAAAAAATTTTCTGTAAAATCCAACTGATTCTCCAAGACCTAGCTCAAATGCAACTGTCTTAGTTTAAACAAAAAGCTCACCCCACCACATTCAACAATCTGTAATGATTATTTTTTCTGCTATGTTCTTCCTTTACTCTGTTATTTAACTTCATTTCAGTTGCAATGAATTATGTACATGTTCTTGACTTTAGTGTGAATTCTTGAAAAGTCTGTTAGCGTTATCATTGGGAAAAAAAGCTTCTCCAAACTTGGTGTATGAGTTCCCAGGTCAGCTGTAACAATATACCACAAAGAGGGTGACTTACAAGAACTTAAATTTATTGTGTGATAGTTCTAGAGGTTAGGAATTCAAAGTTGGTATGTTGCTGATGTTGACTCATTCTGAGGGTTCTGAGGAAGAATCTGCTTCATGCCTCTCTCCTACTATCTGGTGACAGCTGACAATCTTTGGCATTCCTCAATGTGCAGATAATTCCAATGTGTACCTCTGTCTCCATACTGCCATCTTCCTTCTGTATTTTTCTTTTCCTCTTTTATAGAGACACCACTTTTTTTAGGACCTATCCTAATGCATCCAATATGATCTCCTGGTAACCGATAGCATCTTCAAAAATTCTAAATCCAAGTAAGTTCATGATCAAGGTACCAGGGGTGAAGACTTCACCATATCTTTTGGGGGATACAATTCAATACATAACAGTTGGTTTCAGAATCATATCATATCAATTCTGGATTGCCACCACAGGCTCTCAAAGATCATCAGATGCCTATATGCTCTCTTTTTATTGTAAACAAATCATCCTTCTATTTTTCCTACAAATTTTTATTCATAGATTGCCACCTCCAAGAAAACACTCTAGATAATACTATGTCTTTTATACCCAGAATTATTTATTCATGATTCTATAGAGTTAAGAATCTATGAAATCTTTGAAGAAATGGTCTATAGTTTACAAGTTTACCTCTGGAAGAATGAGTTGCAAATGATATACTCTCAATAAATTTTTGTTGAATTGAATTACTTATAGACGTGAACTAGGTTGGGTGAATACAAATATGTATATATATATATATATATATATATATATATGACAAAAATATGAGAAAGAAGACATAAAATACGAGATGTCTGAAATAACTGGGGAGGAAAAAACTGGTGAAATAGCTGATTCAGTTACTAAACTAACTTGTCAAGGTATGAGTCAAAACACAAGGAGAAGACAGCTGCTTCTGTTATAGTGTCCCTATGTCTCTCTTTTTCCTTGTATCCGTCTCTAACTAAGTAAAGCTTTATAAATATAGCACATAGAAGAGTGTCTGAAAGAGAGTTAGGGCTCAATATAACATGTACATTTAGAGTTAGCTTTTGGAAAAGAGCATGTGGAAGATATTTGCGTCACTATCTTTGATTAAAGTGTCTATTAATCTTTTAAATAGATCCATTAAGGTATTTACACTGTGTCATGTGTATGATTTGATCAGAACCTTATATTTTGTGAAAATGTTAAGAGGCTTTTTTTTTCTTTTTATCCTTTTAATCTAGGATTGAAGGACTTTGTAGTTTGGGGTGCATATGACTTTGGATGAAGACAGAACTGTCAGAAATGATATTCTAAGTGTAGTCCATCGATTGGGGTCTTTAGTCCATTTTATTGATCATACTTCACTATCTCCTTGAAGCCTCAGCACATTTTGTTAGAGTATTGACATATTTTAATTTAACTCCAGGATACACATGACATTTTCAGAGCACATATATTATTATAAAAACTTATAAAATAGAATGATTTTCTTGAACAGATGGTGAATACTGCACTCAAATATAAATACAATCTGCTATTGAGTCTTTAAATAATTATGCATTGTTTGTTGCTTTTAATCAGGATTAATATAAAATAGTTCAGTAGCTAATTTTCTTCTATTTTCAGTGCAAAGTTAGTTTCATTGTTAAAAACTATTTTAAAATAAATTTACAGGAAATTTTTATTGGGAATGAACACTGAATTTTTAAATTTTAATACTGTAATTAAGATATTGCTGTGATGCTCTTTCATTACATTATAATTTAGTGTCTAAATATTTTCTTCCCAAGCTTAGTATTTATTACTCAATTTATTGGTAAGGGATTGCTTCTAGAAATGGCAGCCTTTAAGAAGAACTCCTAGCAAACATTGTGTAACACACAGCAAGAAAATTTTATTAATACCTAAAATCTAACATTCTCTTAATCCAGCAGATATGCATCTAGTGCATTATATAGAGTAACTTTTTCATATTGATTGGGATCTTTGCCTAGAAAGATTTTTAGCAGGAGTTGTTAAGTTAATATCCTTAAATATTTTAGTAGGTCTTTCTTCTTCTAGTACAAAAGATCCATAATTCTGGTTATTAATCTGTAGTTACCTGTCCTTTGCCAACATGTTAATTATTTTCCATTATTCATTGCATTTCTCCTAACTTTTGAAATATTTCATTATAAAGTTACAAAGTAGTGTAAATTTTAAGGCAGAAATGATAACATTTTATTTTCTCAGCTATCACTATTAACTCTGAGTTTTCCCTCTGATAAGTCTTCGTTAGTCTTTCTTCATTAGTACTAAAAGTTATTGAAAAGAACCATGGATTGACAAAGAGACCTAGAAGGCCCTTAGTACAATTTTAAATCTGATAAAAAAATAATAACTTTTCAGCTATTATAAAGTTAATTTGGTATTTTCAATATAAGAGAAAAATGACAGATATTAAATATTACAGTCTACTTTCATCAAATTGTATTCATAATTTACAGCTCAAGGAAAATTTAGGTAACATTGAATTTCTAATTCTAATATGTAAATTTTAAAGGATATTAACATTTTAATTCTAGGGGGGAATGCTTTCAATGTTTTCCTTATTTATATTATTGAGGAAATATTATTGTAGTTTACAAATGTGCTGATTTGAGATGACAATTACATCTATCTATCCTGTCGTACAAACATACATGCATTCCTACAAAAATACAAATACGTTTGCTCATTATCTGATTCAGCAGTTTAGTAGATTAATTTCAATAGACAAATAACTATGTTTTGATTATTGCTTCACTAATAAATGTGCTACACACTGGGGGATGCACTCTTGTCTGAAATTTGGACCTACCTTCCTGACATTAATTTCCAGGGTTGGTTGTATTCTTAGGCTCATGGCACTGCCATTTCCTCCTTGCAGTTGGAAGATGAGATATATGATGAGCAATTTAATTTGATGAGATATTTATTTTGAGCAATTAATTTATTATTTCCCTAATTAATTTATTTAAGTAACATTTACAGAATGCCTACTATATGTGAGTGATTTTGCATGAGATTAACTGCAAGGGGGGAGATGAGAGTGCCTGAGTATAAGAATACAACCAACACTGGAAATTAATGTCAAGAAAGCAGGTCCATAATTTAGAAAAGCATACATCCCCTGGGTGTAGCATAGTGTTTCCAAAAAACCAAACTCACTGCCGTAGTGTCGATCCTGACTCATAGCGCCCCTCCTTGGGTTTCTGAGGCTGTATCTCTATGGAAGTAGATTGTCCAGTTTTCCTTCAGAGGAGTGGCTGGTTGGTTGAACCACCAGCCTTCTGGTTAGCAATCAAATGCCTTTGGCACTATGCCACCAGAGATCTCCAGTGGATGTGAAACTGGTATGATTTACACAAATTTTGTGTGTAAATAAAGCCATATTCTTCCATCTTTGTTTCTTTTAGTATGAATTATGGATAGGTATTAATGTACTGTTCTGTGTTCATTTGATGCTAGCCCACCCATACCTCACTGAATATCTTTAAAAAGCTCTTAAATGTGTACTGATTCTGTCATTTTCTGGAAACTGTTTAATTCACCAATATTGTATGGCCATTTTTTAAAAATATATTTTATTATAAATTAATTTTAAAACATATATAAAAGTAGAATTGCTACTAAGGTGGCCTTTATTTAGCCATGACCTACCTTCAATAGTTATCAATTCATGGTCAATATTACTTCTAAATTTCCAACTATTCTCCCTAAGACTTTTGAAAAATATCTTGACATCATATCATTTATATGTGTACATTTTGGTATGCATTTCTAACAGAAGGGCATTACAAAGAAAAAAAAAATCACAATTATCACACAAAAATTTGTTGTTGTTGTTGTTAGGTGCCGTGGAGTCGATTCCAACTTGTAGTGACCCCATGCACAGCAGAACGAAAAACTGCCCGATCCTGCGCCAGCCCCACAATCCCTGCTATATTTGGGCCCATCATCGCAGCCACTGTGTCAATCCATCTCGTTGAAGGCCTCCCCCTTTTTCATCGACCCTCCACCCTACCAAGCATGCCATCCTTCTCCAAGGAATGTCCCTTCTGACAATATGACCAAAATAGGTGAGACGAAGTCTGGG
>NW_006922147.1:1699952-1700472 GCF_000298275.1 Orycteropus afer afer | reverse complement strand
CTTCTGTGTCTGTATTTATTGGTTTCCCTTTTCTTTGTTGAAGAGGGTCTGTGCAATCCTTCTGCCTAGTCCGCCATCTTGCCCCGCCTCTAATATGTGGCATTTTTGCCTGACTTTTTAACTTATTATATTTTCAAAGTTCATGCATGTTATATCATGTATCAATAATTTATTCTTCTTTGCAGATGAATAATATTTCATTGTATGTATTACCCCATTTTGTTTATCCATTCGTTGATGTACATTGGGTTATTTACTTCTTTTTCTGTTGTAAATAGAGCAATTATGAACATTTGTGCAAAAGTGTTCTGAAACACCAGTTTTCAATTCTTTTGAGTATATAGTTAGGAGTAAATTTTCTCATCATATGGTAATTCTGAGTTTAAATTGTTGAGAAAATAACTTTATTTTATTTACAATAGCTGCACTATTTTACAGCAATGTGTGAAGATTCCAGTCAATCCACATCCTTGCTAATACTTGCTGTATATACATACACACACACACACACACACACACA
>NW_006922147.1:1679773-1699547 GCF_000298275.1 Orycteropus afer afer | reverse complement strand
TTTAAAGACTGGCTGTTTGTCTTTGTGTTGTTCAATAGTAACAATTCTTTATATATTCTGCATATGAAACCTCTATCAGATATATGATTTACAAATATTTTCTCCCATTCTATACATTTTCTTGCTATAAAATTGTTTTTAATTTTGATGAAGTTCAATTTATCTAGTGTTTCTTTTGCTGTTTGTACTTTTGGTGTCATTGCCAAAGCCAAATCCAAGACTGTGAAGATTTGCTTCTTTTCTTCTAAATTGTTTATATTTTAACTCTTAAATGTATGTCTTTGAATCATTTTGGGTTAAATTTTACATATAGTTTGAGATAAACATCCAACTTCAGTGTTTTACCTGTGATGTCTAATTATAAATTCTAATGTTATCAAATATTCAGTCGGGATCCACGTTTGTTGAACAGTCAAATTGTTTTCAGTGTGACTTTAAATTAGGATGCAGATTGCTAAAGGGACAAGGAGGTTGCATCTTTTGACCTCCCCTAACTACAAAAGAGGAAGACAGAATCACCATCATCAGCCTAAGGCCTGTTCCTATGAGGCCAGACATGCCACCACCCTTCAGCCCTCTTACCAACTTTGACACAAACTGTCCCTCCCACAGCACCCAACTCCTCTTTGATGGGTTTGATAATTTGCTGCAGTGGCCACACAGAACTCACAAATTATGGGGTTTATTAGGGAAGAAATGGGCTATAATTAAAGTTCAGGAAAGGACTCAGGATACAGTTCCTCAATCAGGTGAGTCTCCCCTCTGCCATGCCCTTACACACACCTCTCTGGCCCTTGGCCTCTTAAGCTGGCCTCTGCCTCTGTGGCCTGGTAAGCCTGCTGCTCTGTCCCGTGCCTCTTGGATTCAATGTCTCTGTCTCTCAGCTGGGCATCTCTCTCATCCTGATGTCTCTCTCAGCCAGGATTCTTTCTCAGCCCATAGTGAGATTCTCCCTCTGCCTCTTGTTTTTGTTGTTGTTATGTGCCGTCAAGTCAAACCCGACTCATGGCGACCCCTCCTTGGGTTTCCGAGGCAGTATCACTACGAAAGTAGGATTGCCCAACCTTCCTTCCGAGGAGTGGCTGGTGGGTTTGAACCGCCAGCCATCTGGTTAGCAGGCAAGTGTCTTAGCCACTATGCTACCAGGCTTATTTTAAGCCTGGCAGAGTGGCAAAATGAACCAATCCCAACATCAGAGTTCTACACACCTAAGAGAGAGAGAACTTTCCCAGAAGTTTACTTCATGCTGCTCCAACAGAAATACCTTCAGGTGGATGAATTTAACAATAGGTAGTTTAAAAGCAGCTACACAGTTGCTCACGGTAAATTCCACCACAGAGTTAATTGTCACTCTCACTATAGGAAATAACTACTGCCAGCTTCCCAGCCAAGTTGACATATGTTTGCATGGTCTCACCTAGTAATCTGGTGAGAATTTCAAAGACTATGGCTAGAAAAGCTATTCCATGAAACTCACTACAACGGACAGATAAAGCCCCATGAAATTAGTTGATATGTCTTGTAATTCTATTTTAAAAGGCTCTCCTCTATCTCCTGATTCTTGATATTTGAGTGGATGATAATATATATATATAACCAAAATTCTATTTCCATCAAGTCAGTTCCAACTCATCATCGATCTTTATGCATTTCATTGCATTTTTGACGACTTGCAATTTTCCTAGATTCACACTTTGTACATTCCATGTTCCAGTTATAAATGAATCTTTACAGCTATTTCTTCCTATTTTGAGTCATGCCACATCAGCAAATGGAGGTCCCAAAAACTTTCCTCCATCCACATTGTTAAGGTCGACTCTGTTCTGAAGAGGTAGCTCTTTGCCAGTGGTATTTTGAGTGCCTTCTGACCTGAGGGGCTCATCTTCTGGCACTATGTTGGACAATGTTTCAGGGCTATTCATAACATTTTCTAGTAATATATCAGAAAGTGTTTCACTGTTATTTATAAGGTTTTCACTGGCCTATTCTTTGAGAAGTGTATGGCCCTTCCTTTTTCTGAGTCTGTCTTAGTCTGGAAGCTCTGCTGAGACTTGTCCACCATAGGTGACCATACTGGTATTTGAAATACCAGTGGCATAGCCTCCAGCCTCACAGCAATACACTAGCCACCCCAGTAAGACAAACTGAGAGATGAGTGGTGGCTTTATCTTTTACTATACAAAAAATTACGTTTAGTGTATATGATCAACAACACAATAAATAATGATTACTTACTATAGTTTATGAGTTTTTTTAATGTCTTTTGCAGCTGCTTTTGTCCTTATTTATTTATTTCAAAATTGAAAAATCATGCATATGTATTAAAATAACAGCTTTAATATTTAGTGATCATAATGTAGAGCAAATTATTAAAAGTAAAAAAGATATAAAACATATGCATAAATTTGAGTCCTTCATTTGTAGGTATAAAAGACTTATGGAAGTTTTTTTTGGAAAGATAAATTTGTATGTGTGTATATATATATATTTTTTAAAAACTGTATATATATATATTATAATATTATATATATATATATATATATATATATATATGTGCTCTGCTTAGCTAGTACCACTCTGACACGAATATACCACAAATGGGATGGTCTTAACAAATAGGAGTTTATTCTCTTACAATTTGGAAGCTTTAAGTCTAAGTTCAAAGTGCCAAGTTCTATGGACTGGGTGAAAGCCCCTCCACCTTGGGCTTCAGCTCTGCCTCCAGCTCTCAGCCCACTGGAGCTAGAGGCTTTTCTTCACTCAGACAGCTGCTGGCTGCTGAAACTTCCAAGCCCAAGATTGACAAGTAACAAGGAACGGTGCCGATATTACCAAATCACATGGCAGGCCATTAATTCAAGTACATTGTAAGTCCCAAGGTCGGCAGAGCATAGCAGGCTGCTGAACAACGACACAGCTAAATGCAGGGTTCAAGGTGCCATAAGCTAGAGACTATCCCTAAGGCTTCTGCTTACACAGGAAGCAGACCACATCCCTAAGGCAGCTCCTCAGCTGCTCCCAGTAGATTCCATCATGAGGAATACTACATTCAGCTGCCCAGCCACCCAACCAGGCCCAGCCAAGTTGACACACAAACTGAACTACCACAATGTGTGTGTGTGTGTGTGTGTGTGTGTAAATAGAGAGAGAGTAAAATGATACAAGTGCCCTAGCAATAGAACTTGGCAGTTTGTGAAGTTGTCTTTCTTTGACTTGTCTATTAGTTACCTACCTTTCTTCTGGAATCTCCGCTTCTCTTTCATATTTGCTCTCTTTTCTCTCTATCATATGCTTTTAGTCTGATCATAGTTTCTGTTTCCTTAAAATATTTTCTTTTATGGAGACCACATTGGTCACCCTCACAAACTAATGTATCATATATTTTCATCTTTATCTTCCACCACCAATCGCCAACCTCTCTCAATAATACTCAGCCTTCATCTTTTGGTTATCAGCTTCCTTATGTGTTGAATATCCTAGATCATCTACCTAGCCCTTACTTCTATCTAGTCAGTTGTTGGGGATCACCTGGGACTTCTCCTTAAGTAGTAGTGCTTGAGCGTATTCTTTGATAAAGTACTCAACGTATGACAGACATTTTTAAGCAACACCTAACAAGTTCAGTACAGTTCCAGGAAATGTTTTAAACAGCAAAGCTGTCTTACTTTTTTAGTTGGATTGGATGGCAATTATCCTTAGCCTTTATTATTATATAAAATATAGAGGAATAAATGCAGTATGTATAAATTTCTTATGTGCAGATTTAGTGTAAAATAGTGATAATACTTTTCTCTGGGTAGGTGAATTTCAAGGGAATAAATTTTAGCCACATGAAGTAATTTTGTTTCATTGCTGCCATTCTCTTGTATTTTCTCCCTAGGGTTTCAGATCAGATAACTAGAACTCTTATTACAAGCATGTGGTCAGATTATATTCAATGTTCTCAAATATTTACTCACAGTAATATGCTCCATTTGGTCTCCATTGTGATTTTTGGCTCCTACTTAATAATAGTTCTATTCCCTTTAGCAAATATAACAGCAAGAAGACCATAATGTTCAAAACAACAGACTTGTTAAATGTGTGGCGTATTTTTTCTCTCCATTTGCCTTTACCAGTTTAATATTGCTTCTGGAATTCTTGGCAGCTTTACACATTTTCTGCTACTTAAAAGGATACATGTTTATTGTTTCTCTTCTTTTTTAATACAAGATACATATTTTATGAAAAGAAAGCTTTTGTTGTGCTTTTTTGTCTTGTCATTCAATTAACCTCCTTTATTGTCTCCTAGCTTCATAAGTACCATGAAATTTTACTGAACAGTGTTTAGAGTTGAAATATTTTAGTTTGATACTGATTTCATTGATTTCAGCTATAGTTTATACTATAGAGGAAAAGGAGAATGACTAGAGTTCATAAAATTTTCCCCTGCATAAAGGATAAAACTGGTCTGTGCTCTTTCAGAAATAAAAGAATGCTAGCTACCATGTTGAGCTAACTTGTCAGTATGAAATGAATATGGAATTAGCTAAGTCTTGAAATGAAAAGGAAGCATAAGTGGCTCTATTGATGAGATGGCTTCTCAATTCTGCCATGGTAGAGAAAAAGAATCCTTCTGTGAAAGATTAACTGTTCACCAACAATCCCTGCCTTTCTTAAAAAGGAGCTCTAAACTCCCACTCCTTCTTTCCCTCCTGGTGGCAGAGTTTTTATTCTTGCCCATTTGATTTTTGGCTTTGAGTCTGTAACATGTCTGTAACATGTTGAGTCTCAAGCTGGTGGACTATGAGTACATATAACTTATGTCACATCTCAGCAGAATTATTAAGGGGAATTGCTAGGTCCTGCCAGTTCATTTGCTCTCTTTCTTCTCCATGAAAATGGCATATTCCAAAAACTCCTTCAGCCAGGGTGATGGAACATATCAACATGTAGATCAGAGATGCAGAAGTCATTTCAGTTTCTAACCTTTAATATGAGAAAGAAATATCTGCTTTGGAAAGCCACTGACATTTTGGGGTTGTTTGCTACTGTAGCAAAGCTAAATATTATAATCCCTCACAATTGCAATTTGTAGAAATTTGTGAACAATGTCTTTTGTTATCTTCATCTCCAGAATTACCAGTGCAGGTTTTAAATTCCTTAGAGTTTCTTAAATTTACCTTTCCTATATATCTCCACAGAATAGTTGGTTAATAAATGCTTTTGGAGTTAATGATTTAAGCAATAAATGGAAGACTGGCCATTAATTAGGCAAACCTTTCAAATTAGGCAATAAATCATCCAGGTGAAAAGTACTTCATGTTATTTCAACTGACCAGTGCATTTTGAATTTTGGATTACTGAACATTAACTTCTAAAATGAATTATAATTATCATGGTCTTTATAAATTGATGTTAGATTGCTTATTTATCATTTCATTATATACACCATGTGCTCTATCAATACCTGTAAAAAGAATAATTATTTTGACGCTACAAAGCTTTACTGCAGAGTAAGTCTGCATTTATAAAGTATGGTGTAGACAAACCATTTTCTAGATTTTGATTATTATGTTAAATAATATTCGATAGGCATATAATGGACAAATTGATAATATTCAAGGAATTAGTATGAAATAAATCACATGCTTCACTATTTCCATGTTCTAAAGCAGGCTAGAAAATGTGATTGTGAAATATAATAACCAAAGCTCAAATCAAACCAAAACCCAAATGTGTCGTTTCTTACATTCATGGAACAGAGTTAATGTATTCTTTCTTTTCCTTTCTGACATTCTTCACTTCCAAGTAATTCAAAGCCTCACAAATCAAAATACACTGGCAACCTGAGATTATTCAATTTCTTTTGGAGTTTAAAGGAGAACCTCTACTACTTGCGATGTAGTCATAGGCCAAGACCACAGGCTTCTACCGTAAGGCCAAAGGCTATCCCTTCTGACCCTAAGAACTTTTAAAAAGGAAAATAGGAGAAAACAGGGATTGAGAATGTCAGGGGAAACTGGACAAACATTCGTAATTTCAGAGTATGAGGACTAGTTACTTTCTCCTCTAGGGAGCTGCAGGCTTAATTGTATCAATCAAGTTTTGTTTTGTAAATATAAATTCATTTAAAATTATCTTTGGCATATTTATATATGTATCTCTTTATTTGCTATTTTTCTATAGCTGCAGTAATGAGCTCAAACCAACAACTGGGATGGTACAGAGGGAGCAAAGTTTCATTCTGTTATACACATGGTCACTATGAATTAGAATGTACTTGATGCCAATTAACAGCAATAACAATTTATTTGTATAGTTTTTGATAACTTGAGTCATAGACCAAAAGTAGAGTCCTGGTGTCACAGCGGAAAGCACTTAGCTGCAAACTGTAAGGTCAGCAGTTTAACACTACCCTCCCCCAGCTACTCTGTGGGAGAAAGATGTGGCAGTATGGTTCTGTAAAAATTACAGCCTTGGAAACCCTGTGGGGAAGTTTTATTAAGCCCAACACGGTCAATGGGAACTCTGGTAACATAGTGCCTAAGGCACTTGACTGCTAACCAGAAGGCTGGCGGTTCAAACATACCAGCCACTCCTCGGAAGGAAGGTTGGGCAATCTACTTCCTTAGTGATACTGCCTCGGAAACCCAAGGAGGGGTCTCTATGAGTCGGGGCCGACTCGATGGCACATAACAACAACAACAACAACAAACAGGATCACTATGAGTCAGCATGGACTAGACAGTAGCAGGTTACCAGAAGTGTAACCATGTCTCTTTCTATATGCTGAAACTGGTCTTTTTAATATAACAGCTTAGATACTGTTTATTATCACATTACTCAGACTTACAATGAGGATAAACACTGTGAGCTAGAGGTGTATTCTCATCATTTAAAGTATATAATTTTATAAAACTTTAACCAAAGCTAAGATAACCTCATGTCGCAGTGTATCAGCAAAGCAACTTGACTTGGTTCTCTCTCCCAATTACCCATATCCTATAGCCTTTCCTTAGAATCCCTGAGTGATGTAAATGGTTAAGCACTTGACTACCAACCGCAAGATTGGTGGTTTGAATCCACTGAAAAGCATCTTGGGAAACAGTCCTGGTGATCTACTTCTGAAAGATCACAGGTATTGAAAACTCTATGGAGCACAATACTACTCTGACACACACGAGGCAGCCATAAGTTGGAATCAACTGAATGACAAATGATTTTTATTGGTTAAAGAATTTTCTCATGATAGATAAAAATTGAATTAGCACCAAGATCCAGACACATTTTGATTTAATTTCTTTATTCTTCTGTAATACATTGCAGACTAATAGCTTTTCTTCTGATACAGTGTTACTTCTTTCCTCTTGTTCCCAACTCTAGTGTTCAGTTTTTGTTTTCTTCTCACTTTTTTTTCCCTTAATTTTTTGGGAAGTGTATTCTTTTATTTATTTTTAGTTTTCTG
Organism: Orycteropus afer afer; assembly: GCF_000298275.1. NCBI lineage: Eukaryota > Metazoa > Chordata > Mammalia > Tubulidentata > Orycteropodidae > Orycteropus > Orycteropus afer. The sequence continues at coordinate 1,692,100 of NW_006922147.1, read as the reverse complement.
ATATTAATTATTTAATCAATAATTTATTTTGGTTTGATCTATTTAATATTAATTTTTTAAATAGATCAAACCAAAAAACAAAACTCACTGCCATTGAGTCGATTCCAACTCATAACGACCACCATTTGGTTTCCAAGGTGGTAAATCTTTATGGAAGTAGATTGACCCATCTTCCTTCCACAGAGTGGCTGGTGAGTTTGAGCCACCAACCTTCTGGTTAGCAGCCAAATTCCTTAAGCATTAAGCCACTATACCTCTTTTAAATAGGCAGAATGTGGCATAAATAGAACTAGTGATCACATGTTTAGGTGTCACCTCTGATAATGACTAAGAACATTCAGATATTATATTTACGTTCACTCAATTAGCCCCCTATAATAGATCTATGACACATAATGGTAAAAATATCATTAAGTCTTCTGCATGGAGTCTCATGAATTACAGTAGTATCTAAATTTTAATAAACATTGAATAAGAGACAAACTACTGTCAGCACGACTATGAAGTACAGCAGTAAGGCAATAGGAAATCATGAGATATTGAATCTATTTCTAGAAAATGTTTCTAGAGGTGGAGTTCTAGTTTATTCATGAAGCAGATTTGCATCAACATTTTAATCCTTAAGTGAAGTAAAAATAATTATATTAAACTATCTTGAACGTCATTGAGGGCTTTTGTAGTTAAAACTTTTAGTGGCTGATATTTGGACCTTGATATCAGACCTGAATTCATACTAGGGAAATAAAGAATACTACCTTTTTATTAGTGACATAAAGGGAAGAAAATATTACAAATCACTTACTTTCCTTCCCACAGCTCCTGCATTATTCAGTTCAGTAACAGAGGATATCAGATATTCAATTTTTATGTATGAGTGCAAAGAGGCCAATAAGATGGTAATTGTGTCATAAACATATTGAACTTTGTAAAGAAATATTCTTAATTTAAGGTATCATACTTGTCCCTCCTCAGTTATTTCCTTAAGCTTACTTAGTCATCTCTCTTAATGTTATCTTAAGTTTTTTTTAGAGAGAGAACTTAAGATGAAGATTAGTAAATTAAACCATTGTAATATCATATGTGATACTTTCTGTTTATACCTACATAAATGGTACTCTTTTAAAACAATTAACCACTGAAGCATTTTCTTGAAAATAATACTTTTCAATAAACTGAATGTCTCTAGAGCTATTCTATGATGAAATAATAAACTAAATGATAACTAACTAACTAACTCACTGGTGTAGAGTCAGATCCAACTCATAGTGACCCCTCCTTGGGTTTCTGAGGTGATATCACTACAGAAGTAGTGCCCAATCTTCCTTCCAAGGAGTGGTTGGTGGGTTCGAACTATCGCCCTTCTGGCTAGCAGTCAAATGCCTTAGGCACTAAGCCAACAGAGCTCTTAACTAAATGGTAGTGAAACCTTAATAAGCCTAAGCTGAAACAGTTCCATCTTATTCTTTAGGGCAAAGAATAGCTTCTTCTGTGCTACAGCTGTGGAGCTGAGCAGTTGTGACAGAAACCATATGGCTTACAAATCTTAAAATATTTACTGTCTTGCACTTTACCAAATAAAAGTTTGTCAATCTGAATTATATTTTATTTGTTCTTATTTGAAGATGGGGATACGATTAATATAAATAAAGAAAAGATAAAGGGAAACAGCCAGAATATTTCTTTTTGTTGCTATATAGAAAACTGTTTTTATTTTGAGAGACAACTATAGGCACCTACAGAGTTATTTTCACTTTTATAAATAACAAAGAGTATAAAGTCTGCAATGGGTCTCAGCATTAGACTCAATTCTAAAACCCCAGCACTGCTGTAGGAAAAGTGAGAAGGGTGAGTAAGACAACCTACAGTTTTTGTTAAAGATCAGCTTTGGCTCACAGTGATAATGTATTCTTGTTCTACTCATTTGCTGCAGCTAAAATAGAAGTTTTTATTCAAGTTTCCAACTGCTACATAATAGATTTTTGTTTTGAATATTGCTAGTTAATTTAGTCTTCTTTTGTGGAAGAGAATCACAATGGATCATTGTATATAAATGATACTAAATTGGATTGTTACAACACCTAGACCTATAAAATCTTTGTAGGTTGGCTAAGTGTAGCTTTTGTTGGTGAAAATGTACTGCAGCTAAGAAATTTTACATTTTGAAATGAGTAAATCATTGGTCTTGCAAAATTCTATCATGAAGTCTCTAGTGTCACTCCTTTCAACAAGCTATCTTTTCTTATTACCAAAGCTGCTTCTTTGTTTCCCACATTTGCATTTCAATCACCTGTAATCATCAGTACATCTTGATTGGATATATGGTCAATTTCAGATTGCAGAAGATGGTAAAAATCTTCAATTCCTTCATCTTTAGCTTTAGTGGTTGGTGTGTAAATTTGAATAATAGTAGTATTAACTGGTCTTCCTTGGAAGTGTATGGCTATTATCTTATCATTCATTGACAGCATTGTACTTCAGCATAGATCTTGAAATATTCTTGTTGAAGATGAACGTGTTGCCATTCCTCCTCAATTTGTCATTCCTGGCATAGTAGACCATACAAGCATCTGAATCAAAATGGCCAATACCAATCCATTTCAGCTCACTAATGCATAGAATATTTATTTCTATGCATTTCGTTTTGTTTTTGACAACTTCCAATTATCTTAGATAAATACTTTGTACACTTCATGTTCAAATTATTAAAGAATGTTTGCAACTCTTTCTTCCCATTTTGAGTTGTGTCTATCAGTAGAGGAAAGTCCTGAAAGCTTTACTACATCCAGAAGGATTCTACCTTGAAGAGGCAGTTCTTCCCCAGTAGTATTTTGAGTGATTTCCAACCTGAGAGGGGCTTATGTTATGAAACTATGTTAGGCAATGTTTCACTATTATTCATAAAGTTTTCCAGTAGTGTATCAGGCAGTGTTTCACTGCCACTCATAAGGTTTTCAGTGGTGAAATGAATGGCCCTGTCCTTTTCCCAGACTGTTGTAATCTTAAAGCGCCAGTGAAATTTTTCACCATGGGGACCCTGCTGGTGTTTTATATATTGGTGACATCGTTTTTAGCATAACAGCAACACACAAACCACCACAGTATAACAAAGTGACAGATGAATATTCTGTCATTATTCATTGCAAATATCTTTGTTTAACAACATAAATCAGTGCCATCCATGTGGACAATGCCTGATGGAATACACAGGAATTTAGTCAACTACATCTGTGGAAAGAGGCTATTGAGAAGCTCAGCAGCACCAGTCAAAGCAAGGTCAGGAGCTAATGAAAAAAGACGGTCAAAGTTCAAGCTGAAGAGGAGTAAAATTAAAACACGTCCACAAGAGCCAAAACACAAACTTGATTATGTCCTACCTGTATTTAAAGACCATCTAAAGAACAGATTTGACATATTGAACACCAATCACCAAAGCCCATGCAACAGAATACAAAAATTAATGAACAATATAATTAATATTACATGTGAATAAAATTTTGCTGAAGACAATTTAAAAATGATTGCAACAGAACATAGACAGGGAACGTTAGAAATTCAAGCTGGATTCAGAAAACAACATGGAACATGGAATATCATTGCTGATGTCAGATGAATCTTGGCTGAAAACAAAGAACACTAGAAAGATGTTTACCTCTGTTTTATTGACTATGCAAAGGCAATTGACTGTGTGGATCATAACAAATTATAGATGACTTTACAAAGAATGGGAATTCCAGAACACTGAATTGTGTGATGAAGAACCTAGGAAAGAAGCAGTTGTTTGAACAGAACAAGGGAATACTGCATAGTTTAAAATCAGGAAGGGTATGTTTCAGGTTGTATCCTTTCACACATATATTCAGTTTGTATGCTGAACAAATAATCTGAGAAGCTGGACTCTGTGGAGAACAACATAGCATCAGGATTGAAGGATGACTCGTTAACAACCTGAAATATTCAAATGACACACCTTGTTTGCTGAAAGTCAAGATAATTTGAAGCACATATTGATGAAGATCAAAGACTATAGCCTTCAGTATGGATTACACCTCAACATAAAGAAAACAACAACCCTCACAGCTGGACTAACAAGCAATAGCATGATAAATGGAGAAAAGATTGATGTCATTAAAGGTTTCATTTTACTTGGATCCACAATCAACACCCATGTAAGCAGCAGTCAAGAAATCAGATATCGTATTGTGCTAGGCAAATCTGTTGCAAAAGATCTGTTTAAAGTGTTAAAGAGCAAAGATGTCAATTTGAAGACTAAGGTGTGCCTAACCCAAGCTTTAATATCTTCAATTGCTTCATATGCATGTGAAAACTGGACAATGAATAAGGAAGACTGATGGAAACCCAGTGCATTTGAATCATGCTGGCAAACAACACTGAAAATACACAGACTACTAGAAGAATGAGTGTATCCGTCCTCAAAGAAGAGCAGCCGGAAAGCTCCTTAGAAGCAAGAATTGCCAGATTCACCTACTATGGTCATGTGCCAAGGGACTGGTCCCTGGAGGAGGATACCATGCTTGGTAAAGTAGGGACTCAGAGAAAAAGGGTAAGAAACTCAAAGGGATGGATTGACACAGTTACTGCAACAGTGGACTCAAGCATAGCAAGGATGTGAGAATGGCACAAGACCAGGCAGTGTTTTGTTCCATTGTACATAAGGTTGCTATGACTTAGAAAGCCAACATGATGGCACCTAACAATAACAATAATCTCACATTTTAGAAAACTTTAAAGCTACTGGAAAAATCATTAGCATCTTTCAAGTGACACATTGATAAGTATTTCATGAGATTAAAATGTATTTTTCAAATACAAGTTAGATTTTTCAAATACATTTCTGAAATGACTTGAAATCACTGAAAATAATTTATACTTTTGAATGAGTGCTGTTGGGATAACAGGTTGCTATTTGGATTAAGATAAAATTGGATTCATTTCTTACACCGTCACAAGAATAACTCAAAATGGATCTGAGAATTAAATTTAAATAATAGAAACAAGATCATAATTCTAGAAGAAAGAAAGAAAAAAACAAAAAGGTATACTTATCTATAACCTGGGTATAGAAAATGTTTTCTATGACTCAATGCCAGTGCATTATATTAACGATTGCTTGGCTTGGCAGTGGTGGTCTAGTGGTAAATGATTGTTTCTATACAGGAGACTTGGGTTTGATTCCTTGCCAATACAATTCACATGCAGCAACCATGTGTCTGTCAATGGAGGCTTTCTCACTGCTAAACAGATTTCAGGATTAAGACATATAGGTAGAAAGGCCTGGTAATCTAGTGCAGAACATCAGCCATTGAAAGCCCTATGGATCATAGTAGTTAGATCCATAACTGATCATGAAGATGGGTCCTGACCCCTGTTACATATGGGATTCCCATGAGCCAGGGGCCGACTTGAGGGGAGTTAATAACCATCAGATAAAAATTAAAAAATTTTGCATGACCCACTGACCCTTAAATATTGTCAAAGTCAAAAAGAATGAGATGAAATAAAAAATATAAATAGATCATTTTGAAAAAGTCTTTCAAAATGGTCCTTCTTGTTGTTCTTAGATGTCATTGACTTGCCTCTGACTCATAGCAACCTCATCTACAGCAAAATGAAACACTGCCAAGTCCTATTCCAGCCCCACGGTCCTTGCTATACTGGAGTCCATAGTTGCAGCCACTGTGCCAATCCATCTCATTGAGGGCCTTTCACTTTTTCCTTGTTCCTCCACTTTACCAAGCATGATATCCTTCTCCAGGCAATGGTCCCTTCTTACAACATGACCAAAGTAGGTGAGACGAAGTTTGATCATTGTTGCTTCCAAGGAGCATTATGGCTGCACTTTGTCCAGGACAGATTTGTTAGTTCCTTTAGCAGTCCATGGTACTTTCAGCATTCTTTACCAACACCACAACTCAAAAATATTGACTCTTCTTTGATCTTTCTTTTTCATATTCCAGCTCTCACATGCACATGAGATGATTGAAAATACCACCATGCTTGTGTTACATATGCATTTAGTCTTCAATGAAACATCTTTGCTCTTCAGCACCTGAAGGAGGTTTTGCAGCATATTTGCCCAATGCCATATGATGTCTGATATCTTAACTGCTACTTTCGTTTATATTGATTGTAGAACCAAGTAGTATGAAGTCTTTGCCAAATTCAGTCTTTTCTCCACTTATCATGATGCTGTTTGTTGGACCAGTTGTGAGGATTTTAGTTTTCTTTTATTGGGAGTAATCCATACTGCAGACTGTAGTCTTTAATCTTCATCAATAAGTGTTCCAAGTCATTCTCACTTTCAACAAGCAAATTTGTCACATCTGTGTATTGCAGGTTGTTAATGAGTCTTCCTCTAATCCTGATGCCACATTCTTCTTTATATAGTCCAGCTTCTGGGATTATTTGTTTAGCCTACTGATTGAATAAGTATGGTGAAAGGATATAACCCTGATGCACTGCCTTCTTGATTTTAAACCATGTAGTGTCCCTTGTTTTGTTCGAGTGACAGCCTCCTGGTATATATACAAGTTCCTCATGAGCACAATCAAGTGTTCTGAAATTCCCATTCTTCTCAATATTATCTATAATTTGTTATGATCCACACAATCAAATGTTTTGCATAGTCAATAAAACACAAGTAAACATCTTTCCAGTATTTTTTGCTTTGAGCCAATATCCATTTGACACCAGCAATGATATCCTTCATTCCACGTCCTCTTCTGAATGCAGCATGCATTTCTGGAAGTTCTCTGTCAATATACTACTGTAACCATTTTTTAATTTTCCTCAGTAAGATTTTACTTGCATGCAATATTAATGATATTGTTTGATAATTTCCACATTCTGTGGGATCACCTTTCTTTAGAATAGGTACAAATATGGATATTTTCCAGTCAGTTGGCCAGATAGTTGTCCTTCAAATCTCCTGGCATAGCAGAGTGAGTGCCTTTAGTGTGACAACCGTTTGTTGAAACATCTCAATGGGTATTCCATCAACTCCTGGAGACTTGTTTTTTTGCCACTTCCCTCAGTGCAGCTTCAACTTCTTCCTTCATTACCATTAGTTCTGAATCATATGACAGACACCTCCTTAAATGAAGGAACATCAACCAATTCTTTTTGGTACAGTGACTCTGTGTATTCCTTCCATCTTCTTTTGATATTTCCTGCATGATTCAATTCATTGCCCATAAACTCAAACCAAACCCACTGCCATGGAATCAGATCTAACTAAAAGCACCGCCTCCTTGGATTTTTTAGGTGCTATTACTATGGAAGTACATTTTCCAAAATTCCTTCTGAGGAGTGGATGGTGGATTTTAACCACCACCCTTCTGGTTACTAGTCAAATGCCTTAGGCACTATGCCACCAGAGCTCCCATATTGCCCACAGCATTAAAAAGAAAGGAAATGAAGAAAAGATCAAAATGGATGTCAGAGGAGACTCTGGACCTTGCCTTTGAACAGAGAGTAGGTAGAAGAAAGGGAAGAAACAATGAGATAAAAGAGCTAAACAGCAGATTTCAAAGAGCAGCTTGAGAAGAAAAAGTCAATTATTATAATGAAATGTGCAAAGACATGGAGTTGGAAAGCCAAAAGGGAAGAACACACTCAGTGTTCTCAAGCTGAAAGAACTGAAGAGGAAATTTAAGCTTTGAGTTGCAATATTGGAAGTTTCTATGGGAAATATTTCAACAAATGGATGTAGTACTGGAGCTGCTTATATGTTTATGCCAAGAAATTCGGAAAACAGTTATCTGGCCAATGACTGGAAGAGATTGATATTTGTGCCCATTCCAAAGAAAGGTGACCCAAAAGAATTAGGAAATTATCAAATATTAATATTACACAAAATAAAATTTTGCTGAAGGCATTTCAAAAGTGATTTCAACAGTACATAGGCATGGAACTGTCAGAAATTAAGTCTAGATTCAGAAGAGAACATGGAATGAAAGATGTCATTGCTGATCTCAGATGGATCTTGGCTGAAAGTGAAAAATATCAGAAAGATGTTTACCTGTATTTTATTGACTAAGCAAAAGCAATTGACTGTGTGGATAATAACAAATTATGGATAACATAGCAAAGAATGGGAATTTCAGAACACTGAATTGTGTTAATGAGGAAACTACAAACAGACCAAGAGGCATTGACAACAGAACAAGGAGATCCACATGGTTTTAAATAGGGAAGGGTGTGCATCAGGGTTTTAATCTTTCACCATACTTGTTCAATCTGTATGTTAAGCAAATAATCTGGGAATCTGGATTCTATGAAGAACATTGTTGTATCAAGATTGGACAAAGTCTTATTAATAACTTGAAATATCCAGATGACTCAACCTTCCTTGCTGAAAGTGAAGATGGTCTGAAGCATGTACTGATAAAAATCAAAGACTATAACCTTCAGCATGGATTACACTGCAACATAAAGAAAACAAAAATCCTCACAACTCAACCAATAAGCAATATCATGATAAATGGAGAAAAGTTTGAAGTTGTCAAGTTTCATTTTACTTGGATTCACAGTCAAAACTTATGCAAACAGCAGTCAAGAAATCAGATAACATATTTCCCTGGGAAAATCTGCTTCAACAGGCATCTTTAAAGTATTGAAGAGCAAAACACCTAACTCAATCTGTGGTATTTTTAGTTGCCTCATAGACACGTGAAACCTGGGCAAAGAATACAAAAGACCAAAGAAAAAATGATGCTTTTCCATTGTAGTGTTGGCAAAGAATACTGAAAATATCATGGACTGCCAAAAGAATGAACAGATCTATCCTGGAAGAAGTGCAGCCAGAATGCTCCTTAGAAGTGAAAGTGGCCAGACTTCATCTTACCTACTTTGGTCACGTGGTCAGAAGAGACCAGTTGGCAAAGGAGAGGGTCAGAGAAAAAGGGGAAGAGCCTCCATGAGATGAATTGACCCAGTGGCTGAATCAATGGGCTCAAGCATGGCAAGCATTGTGAAGATGGGGAGGAACAGGTATGGTTTCATTGTGTTGTATGAGTCACTATGAGTCAAAATCTACAGGACCTAACAACAACAACAACATATACAATGGAAAAAAAAAATGAGGAAGTTAACTTATGAATTAATATGGAGTGATTTTCCAAGAGATAATGTTAAGTGTAAAAATAGCAAAGTATAAAATAAAATATATAGTGTGTAAACCTTTGATAAAGAAAAAAAGAGGAAATAACAAAAGGAGCATACATATGCTTATCTGGAAAATAAGGAAAGTTAATCCAGTACAAGTGGCAGAGGCATAGAATAGGAGGAACAGGAATAGGAGTGCCAAATCTCTCAATGTGTCTCTTTGTATAGTATTGGATGGACATTAATATTTTATATATTAAAAAAATTAATTATTATTTTTAAAAAAGATAGGAAGTAAAAAAGGACCCTAAAACTCAAAGCAAATAAAAACAAATGAACAAAATCATATTCAAATGGAGAACATTACCAAGTTGAAAGAGAAAATAGAAAAAGCTTTTTAAAAGCCTAATCTAAATAATTTTTTTAATATAAAATTTGACTATATGCCCTTTTTCCCATGGAGGTGAGAGAGTGGGGAGCAGAAAAGTGTATGTAATGGGCAGCCATCATAATAAAAGATTGGTCAGGAACAAAGATCATCAGTGTATACTAAATCTAGGGGAAAATTTTGATGAGGAGCATCTTAAAGGGTCTGTCAACAGATAGCTAATGAAGTGCAATGGGGAAAGTAATGACCGCAGAGTGGAGAAGCTGAATAACACTTTGGCCAGGTGATTATTAACAAAGGAAGTGGACTTTGTTTCTGCCATGTAACATCTTGAGAAGCACACAGAATCACTTATGTATAGTCTGCCCAGGGACACATAACCTAAATCTAACCACACCAAAGCATCAGACAAATCTGAAATGTGGAACTTTCTGTTAAAAGAACAAACAAACAAACTATCAAAGTATTGACAAAATGTCAAAATATTAGGGAAAATGTTAAAGAAAATCTGAGAAAATGATCCAGATTAAAAACCAGTAAAGGGACATGACAATTAAATGCAGTATCTACATTATTCTGGACTGGATTCTGTATGGAAAGGAAAGAAAATAGTACTACAAAGTGTGCTATTTAGAACATTTTCAATATGTAAATATGGATGGTAGATCGTTGTTGCTGTTGTTGTTGTTATGTGCCATCAAGTTGGACCCGACTCATAGCGACCCCTCCTTGATTAGATAAGAATATTGTATTAATGTTAAATATCTTGAAGTTGAAAATCGAAATATGGATTGAAGAATGCACTTATTATGAATAAGCACACTAAAGTATTAGGGAGGAATACGTCTGTGCATACAATTTCCTCTAAAATTGCAGGAAAAAAATTGCTCAGTGTATACATGTAAGTGAATATACAGAGAGACACAGAGAAAGTGACGAAGCAAATGGTGTAAATGTTAACAACTGCTGAATCTAGGTAAAGTTGTATGAGTTTCTTTTCCTAATTTTTCAAATTTTCTGAATGTTAGAAATTATTTTGAAGTAAAATATTTGAAAAAATATGAAACTTTACAGCATTTTGTCCCTGAAATGTAAATAAGGCTATAACTTAACTGGAAACCACTCGGAACACTGAGGAAAAACTGGTTTGATTCATATTAAGATATATGTATAGATACAGGAATGAACCTAATATAAGGTCACTTTATAATTGTTATTCCTCTATATCAGTGAATCAGAAAACAGGTGATGTGGAATTTTTCAAGGTATGTAAAATACCTACATTTAAGTTGATGTAGGAACTCCAGTGGCATAGTACCTAAAGCATTTGACTGTTAACCAGAACACTAGTGGTTAAAACCCACCAGCCACTCTTTGAAAGGAAGACTGGGTAATCTACTTCTGTAGAGATACCACCTTGGAAACTCCAGGAGAGGTCGCTGTGAGTTAGATTTAAATGAATAGCAATGAGTTTGCTTTTTTGGTTTGGTTAAGCAGATATATAAAAATTTATGAGTTACTGCACTTTAGCTTACATTGTTGTTAGTTGCAGTCTACTAGGCTCCTACTCATGAACATCGTATGTAAACCAAATGAAATGTTGCCCGATTCTGTACCATCTTCACAATTGCTGGTATGCTCCAGTCCGTTGTTGTGGTCACTATATAGTTTGAGTATGTTCTAACCTAGCAGGCTCATCTTCTAGCACTATTTCAGACATTATCAATCCATAGAGTTTTTATTGATGAATACTCACAAGGAGGTCTGGTGGCATAGTGCGTAAGGCATTTGACTGCTAATCAGCAGGCTGGTGGGTAGTTCACATGACTTTCTTCCTAGTCTGTCGTAAACTGGAACCTCTGCTGAAATCTCTCCACTATGGGTGATGCTGATATATGAAATACTAATGACATAGCTTCAGCATCATAGAAACACACAGGCACTATTGTGAGACAAACTGACAGGTCATATAAATTCATTGCTGTCAAGGTGATTCCATCTCATAGGAAACCTGTAGAACATAGTAGAACTGCCTCAGAGATTTTCCTAGGCTGTAACTGGCTGTTAAAGGAAAGGTTGTCAGTTTGAACTCACCAGCTGCTTGAGCAGAGAAAGATCAGGCAGTCTGCTTCTAAAGATTTACAGCCTTGAAAACCATATTGGTACCGTATGGGAGCTCTGGTAGCGTAGTGCCTAAGGAACATGACTGCTAAGCAGAAGGCTGGTGGTTTAAACCCATCAGCTACTCCTCAGAAGGAAGATGGGGCAATCTACTTCTGTAGTGATACTGCCTTGGAAACCCAAGGATGGGTCACTATAAGTTGGGGCTGACTCGACAGCACATAACAACAACTCTACCGCATAGTGTCGAGATGAGTCAGAATCCTCTTGATGACAGCAGACGTTGTTTGGTTTGAAATCTTTTTCAGAAGGAGACTGCCACATCTTTCTTTCACAGAGTGCCTGGTGAGCTCAAACTGATGACTTTTTTGATTCTCAGCTGAGTGTTTAATCACTGTGACACCAGGGTTTCTTCACATCTTATGCAACTTGTTACCAATGAGTGAATTCTGACTCACCATGAGTATTTATATATCAAATTTCTGTGAATGTTTAAACAGATAACTGATTTTAGAAGGATAAGTCAAACTGTCAATGTATAAAATCATATTTTTTTAAAAAAATATCTGGTAAATTTTTTACAATGTATTATTTATTTATTTATTTATTTATTGTGATTTGGGTGAAGATTTACAGAGCAAATTCACTTTCCATACAGCAGTTCACATATACTTTGTCTCATGTCATTGACCACA
>NW_006922147.1:1668628-1676178 GCF_000298275.1 Orycteropus afer afer | reverse complement strand
ATTTTTAGGTTAATTCTTAAGTCCTACCACCACAGGAATCTGCGAGAGCGCTGTCTCTTTAAATATCCAAAATAGGCCGCTTTTTAAACCTACAAAATGGCGGCACTCTCCGGACCGGCAAAAGTCCACAACTTAGCCCACCTTTCTCTTCACCTTCTCCGTTTGTTCCTGGCCACTGTGCACAGTCTTTCGTGCAGTCCCTGGCTAGTAGGGTGATTTTTGGGTTAATTCTTAGGTCCTACCACCACTCGGGAATCTGCAAGCCATGTCGTCTGTGCTGTCAGGGTCACTCAGTCCGCTGCCAGACCACAGCTCCGTGTGTCTCTTTTTTTGGTATTTTCACTCAAATTCTTCTGCTAGTTGGGGTTTAGTCCACTTTTGTATCCTTCCCTTCAAGGCTCAGGGGTCCAAGATTATCTTCTGTGTCTGTGTTCATTGGTTTCCCTTTTCTTTGTTGAAGAGCATCTGTGCAGTCCTTGTGCCTAGTCTGCCATCTTGCCAGAACTCCCTCTACAATGTATTTTTAAAAGGTATTTTCCTTGTGCTTAACTCAAAAATATGTGAAGACTTAAAGTTTATAAAATAGTGTTACTATTTTTTTTTTTTTTTAATCTTTCTATAAATTGTCGGGAGCTCTGGTACTGTACTGCCTAAGGCACTTGACTGCTAACCAAAAGGCTGGCAGTTCAATCCCACCAGCCACTCCTCAGAAGGAAGGTTGGACCATCTACTTCCATAGTGATATTGCCTTGGATACCCAAGGAGGGGTCGCTATGAGTCGGGTCCAACTCAATGGCACATAACAACAACAACATAAATTATTATGCTTTTTTTGTGTGTTTTTATCTTTAAGTATTACCTGGACATTTATATTGATAAATGGGAATATAAGTGTATTATTTGTTAAGTTATTGATACACATTTTATTTCTTCTCCTTTCCTTATATAAAATCTACAATATCTATGATCTTAGAAAAATACAGTTATCAAGTAAACTAAAATCAACTAAAACTGGCTCATTTTAACATGGCCTTTTTAAAGCCATGTGTCATTTCTGTAGCTGCATTATTTTGGCAACATGTTTGGACTTCAGGAGCCCTAGTAGCATAGTGCCTAAGGCACTTGACTGCTAACCAGAAGGCTGACAGTTCAAACCCACAAGTCACTCCTTGGAAGGAAGGTTGTGCAAGCTTTTGCTTTAGTGATACTGTCTGGGAAACCTAAGGAGGGGTCACTATGAGTCAGGTTAGACTCGAGGGCAGTAAGTTTGGTGTTTTTTGGTTTCGTTTGGACTTCAGGAGTTCTTGAATGTAACGTCTTCTTCATTGTGAGGCAGACCTGAGTGACCCTGGATCCTACTTTCAGAAGACTTTTTTTGTCCATCATTCTCTGCGACAGCTTTTACCTTAGCTCAGTCCTCTGTCATTCCTTATTTTTTCTCCCAACTCTTCTTGTTCACTTATTACCAACTCCCCCCATTGAACATTCACTGTGTAAAACATTGTTAGATTGCTCTTCCAAAAATTTGGTTCATGCGCTGTTCACAAGACTCCCCACCATACCAAACTGAAAAAGCAAACTCACTGCGGTCTTGTCAGATGTGAGCCACAGCAACCCCTCCTTGGGTTTCCAAGGCAGTACCACTACGGAAGTAGATTGCCCAACCTTCCTTCCAAGGAGTGGCTGGTGGGTTTGAACTGTCAGCCTTCTGATTAACAGTCAAATGCCTTAGGTACTATGGCACCAGAGCTCCCTAAATACCATTTTTTTCACCTTACTACCTACTTATTACCCATGGCACATGCATATTGATTTTTCACTTACTCCTTCCTTAAAAGTGTTTCTTGTACAATTTCTCTTTCTTCTGTACATGATTTGTTCCTACTCTTATTTCAGAATAAACTCAAATCTTATCAACTCTTAGTATTTGTTTCTTCCTCTCAGATAGATAAATAAATAAATAGATAGATAAATAAATAAATAAATAAATGTCGTTTGCTGTTCACTTGTTTCCTACTCACAGGTCAAGTGAGAACTCTGTTCCACGGGATTTTCAGTGGCTGAATTTTGGCAGTACATGACCAGCTCTTTTTCCCAAGGCACCTCTGGGTGGACTCAAACACCCAGTCTTACAGTTAGCAGCCCAGCCTGTTAACTGTTTTGACTATCAGAGAATTCTCTTCCTCTCTAGCACTATTTATCTCTAGTGCTCACATCACACACTACATATTCTTAGGTAATTTTTCTTTTAGGTTATTTCCGCAAACAGTAGTAAATTGAGTATGATGACTATATTAAAACCTCTCTTAGTCAGTGGAATGAAATTAGAGTTCATCATGTATTAGATGTTCAATAAATATATACTGATGATAGAACTGTATATAAACTAAATTGCAGTCAAAAGAAATGGTTGTTGAAAGGAATCCTTCAAACAGAAATAAAAATGTGATAACTTCTTGTTCATTAATTATATATATTGTTAAATTCTTAATTAGTGATGCTTTATGTTCAAATAAAGTTTGAAATAGAGAGATTGTATCTATCAAAATTTGCTTTAGTAGATATTTTGCTTGAGTGTGTGAAATTTCTTATAAATTGTGTTTATTCTCTAACGTCCAAATGCTTCAGTTTCTTAAGAAAATTCCCTTCTAAATTTGCGTGAACATCCTCCCAACTTTAAAAGTGAGTAAGTGTGAACATTTGCAAACAAAATATTCCCACAAATTAAGCAAGGACTACTTTGTAAAGTTATACATGTACAAAATGATGTTTCAAACAATATAGTGGTCCTTTCAAGAATGTCTGTGCTCTCAAAAAAAGCTGTTCAAACACATCATCAAAAATCCTCCTCTATAGTGACAAAAACTAAATATGTGTCTTGAGATCCCTGTGCCAAATACCTATAAAACAATTATCTGATGATGTTTAGGAAAATTGAAATGAAAAACTGAATCATGGATGGAAAAGCCCAGAAAATCCACAATTTCAGACTATTGATAACAGTGGAGATTTTCTTTTAATCGTGGCAAACATTACTAATATGCATGTTGAAATTTATATAATGTATCATTCCTTTCATTCCAATTTTGTGGTATATTGTAATAAGAACATAAACATTATAATAATGACTTAGATTATGCAATTCAATATTCTATTACAGTTAAGAAATGATATTAGTTTAAACATGTTATTTCAAAGTTGTATACTTATGACTAAATAAATGTTAAATAAATTCTTGTATGATTATTCTGTAATAAAGATTTAAGATTCCATAAGATAACATTAAACTTTTGGTAATTAATAGATCTTAGCATATGACTTTTTATCTGGCCAAGAAGGAGAGGGAGGGACTTTAAAATAAAATACAAACTTACGTAAGAGACATACAAATATATTATCCATAATATTAAAAAATTACTTGATTTACACTAACTTTCCTTTTTAAAAAGTCTGCAAAATATAAGTAGCATTAGTCAGAAGAGATTGCTTATGCTCATATTTAATAATTTCATATTTTTATATTTGTAAAATATATTTATTCTATTCTTATGAAGTATATCTGGATCTAACTAATGACAACTTTCTGAACCTTCTCCAACTCAACCCACCCATAAGTGTCTCAGAAGATACGATCGGCAATCTGCTTCCAAAGTATCACAACCTTTAAAACCCTATGGAGTTCTACTCCACACATATGGGGTCACAATAAGTCAGAATTGACAACGACAGCAATGAGCTACAACAAAAACAATAATAACCTTTATTTTTCATAAGGCCTTTCAAATCAGATGACAGAATACTACACTTTTTTTATACAAACTGTATAAATTCATATTAAGATGTATCTATAGATACAGAGGAGCTCTGGTGGCATAGTGCCTAAGGCACTTGACTGTTAATCAGAAGGCTGATGGTTCAAACCCACCAGCCACTCCTCAGAAGGAAGGTTGGGCAATCTACTTCCATAGTAATATCGCCTTGGAAACCCATGGAGGGGTTGCTATGTGTTAGGTCCAACTCAAAGACACATAACAACAACAACATAAACACAGGTCCCTTTACAATTTCCTTTATAATTGTTACTCCTCTATATCAGTGAATCAAAGACAGGTGATGTAGAATTTTTCAAGGAATTCTTAGTTTAATAATTATTTGTTGCTATCATGTGTTTTCCAAATAATTTCAGTGCAATTCTTTCCTTTATGGTAGTTTAAAATTTATTTTAGTTCTTTAAAATTAAGTGTTTGTACCAATGGAAACATTAACACTTAGGATAAGTCATTGACATTTTAAAAGTTAACCTACTACCACTATAGTTAACATACTAATAACATTATATGTATTTCATATCTTTAACATTATATAACAGAGGGATTTATAGTTACACGGGTGTTGAAAGGTGGCACTCAAAATAAGTACTGTTTTCTATTTTTTTCTCGCCATTGATGAAATATCCACATTGTCATAAATATATAGCTTAAAATTGTATTACTAAGAATGTATTTATGTGAAATATGTACCTAATAAACAAATACAAAGTATGCCTAGTAATTTTCTTTCAGCAAATACTGTTAGGATTCTCCTGATAATTAAAATTTGAAGGTTTATGATCTCTGCTCAAATTATGATTTCATTAATTAAAATGTTATGGCCATTTTTTTATCATCTGGTATATTTCCTAAATTCCATCTACATAATTCTGCTAATTTAAACTTCCTATCCTAGCTTATTAAAGTATTTACAGTTATTTAACATTTCTCAGTGTACTACTTTATACTGGAGTTGAATAAGAAACACATTCTTGACAATGTTACAAATATTGTCTTTACTTGTCAAAATATGTCTCATAGTTTCCTTGAGAGGATTCATGAGTTTTTATTATTAGCATTTATTTAAATTCTGCTTTATTCAAAGAAGAAATAACTTTAAATAAACTTTCTATCTGTACACTTACTTGAGAACAATAGTGGTATCTCTGTTCAGATCCTAGTTTGTGCTGGCAGAGTCATGTGATTGATGCTCACTGTAGTTTGAGCTCAGTGAAGTCAGCAGCTACGTTGATCTGGCTTACCACTACATTCCCAGCCTCAAGCAGAGTGTCAGTCAAGTGGATTCTCTTTTGATATAGTAGTGATGACATAAGTGTTTTCATATATACATGCACCAGTTTCACTTACACCATCATATGTATATCCCACTCATTGCGACCTCTCCTTGGGTTTCTGAGGCAGTATCACTACAGAAGGAGATTGCCCAACCTTCCTTCTGAGAAGTGGATTGTAGGTTTGAACCACCAGCTTTCTGGTTAGCAGTCAAATGCTTTAGGCACTACGCCACCAGAGTTCCCACAGTATATGTATATATCGTTTGTGAAATCCATATGCACACATTGAAGAAAATAATTTTATTGGACCCTATCAATGCTTGTTGTTCTTGTTGTTGTTATGTGCCGTCGAGTCAGCCCCGACTCATAACGACCCCTCCTTGGGTTTCCTAGGCAGTATCACTACGGAAGTAGATTGCCCCATCTTCCTTCCAAGGAGTGGCTGGTGGGATTGAACCGCCAGCCTTCTGGTTAGCAGCCAAGTGCCTTAACCACTATGCTACCAGAGTTCCCAATGCTTAGAGTGTTGTTTATATTTTCCATGCAAGGGTGTATTTACACATGACATCTTACAATCTAACTGTGATTAACTGAAATTTCTGTATGTTGCTAGGATGTAGCAAATCTCCAAAAGTTGAGAAGAGTCTCTTAAATTAAAATATTTGTTAATCATGTATATTTTGATGAGTTATTCACACTTTCTAGGAAGAGGGAAATTAATACAGAAAACTGTGAACAAATAAGAGTGGTCAGTTTGGGAAGAACAAGTAGTGATATTAAAATGAAATTAAGGAGCTACTTCGCAGAATAAGTAAGTTATCCTAGATATAAAAACACATTTACCATTAGCTGATCATGAAAAATTCTAACAATACTCTGTTAAGATATTATTAACCACATTGTTGCATGATAAATAAGCATGATACTTGTTTAATTTCAAAGGTTTTTTCCTATGTTGCATTATAAATAAAAATTATTTTATACTTTTTTTCAATGGCATATTTCCTGTCTAAATTACCAGCATTATTTGACAAAATAACATCAGAGTTAACTCCATAAGTATTTGTTCCATGAATGAGTGGGAAGTTAAACTCTAAAATGGATATAATTGCCTGACTGAAAAATAATTAGAATTGTATTCATTTACATGTTTATGCCCATTCTAACATATATACTTCTGCTTAGATATTCGGAAACATAATACTCTCATCACTCTTAGATTCTTACATGGACTCAGAAATTAGTTTTTACCATTTTACTACCACTATGTAAATTTTACTTAGGTGCAGAACTATTTCCTTATTAATTATGTGTTATATGGGATTGCTTTGCAGATGAAAGCAAAATTTATATAATGATTTGCAGATATGGATAATGATCATCAGATTAAAAATGTTTAATGTAAGGAGAAAATGAGTGTGATAGGTCAAAATAAATATTAATCTCTGAAATTCTTGCTTTTTTTTAAACCACTTTTCTGTAAGTAAAGATAGCAAAAGAAGACAAAGGAAAGAATCACAGTGAAATGTGCAATGATCTAAAGTTAGAAAAACAAAAGGGAATAGCACATTCGATGTTTCTTAAGCTGAAAGGACTGAAGAAAAAAATTCAACCCTAGAGTTGTAATATTGAGAAAGCATACAGGCAAATATTGATGCGGTAAGCATCAAAAGGAATACACAGAGACATTGTTCCAAAAGAGGTCAACACTTAACCATTTCAGGAGGTAGCATGAGATCAAGAACCAATGGTAGTGAAGAAAGAAGTCCAAGCTGAACTGAAGACATTGGCGAAAAACAAGCCTCCAGGAATGGGTGAAATATCAATCAAGAAATGTCCACAAACAAATGAAATACTGAAAGCTCTCATTCTTCTATCTCAAGGAAGACCTGGCTAATTGACTGGAAGAGATCCAAATTTGTGCCCATTTAATAGGAAAGTGGTCTGTTGCAATGTGGCATTATTGGGCAATATTGTTAAAATTACAGGCAAGTACAATTTTGTTGAAGGTAATTAAAAAATGGTTTCAGCTGTACACTGACAAGGAATTGTCAAAATTTTTTCCCAGATTCAGAAGAGGACATGGAGCTGTAACTACATACATCATTGCTGATAGCAGATGGATCTTGGCTTAAAGCAGAGAATATAAAAAAAGATGTTTGCCTATGTTTTATTAACTATGCACAGGCATGCTACTGTGTGGATCATAAAAAATTATGGATAAAATTGCAAAGAATGAGAATTCTAGTACACTTAATCGTGTTCATCTAGAACTTGTACTAAGAGGAAGTTGTTCAAACTTGAGTGTGGATCCAAGTAATATGAAATCTTTGACAATTTCAAACTTTATTCCATGTATCCTGATGCTGCTTGTTGGTCCAGTTGTGACAATTTTTGTTTTCTCTACATTGAGGTGTAATCCATACTCTTACATGGAGATAGAAGT